>NC_044979.1:142096288-142119202 GCF_008728515.1 Papio anubis
TGAGCCACCTCACCTGGCCAAAAATTGAAAACCTAGCCGGGTGTGGTCACACATGCCTGTATCTGGAGGCTGAGGTGGGAGGATTGCTTGAGCTCAGGAGTTCAAGGCTATAGTGAGTCATTATCATGCCGCACTGCATTCCAGCCTGGGCAACAGAACAAGATCCTGTCTCTAAAAGAAAAAGACAAATAGTATGGAACCAACTAGTAGATAATGAATGCTGTTTTTCAAAGTTTGGAAAATAAATAAAAAGTCTGATAAGTCATTCTCAACATTAAATTTATTTGCAGTTAGCAGGAAGGGATTCTCCAGTAAGAGCAGAAATGCCAGGAAATCTTCAGCACTATGGAAGGTAGGACTTCTGTTCTTTGATTTAAGATACTGGGTTTTCTTTCTTCCTTTTCCTTTCTTGTTTTCTTGACTCAGAGTCTGGCTGTGTTACCCAGCCTGGAGTGCAGTGGCAAGATCTCGGCTCACTGCAACCTCTGCCTCCCAGGCTGAAGCGATTCTCATGCCTCAGCCTCCCCAGTAGCTGGAACTACAGGCACACGCCACTATGCCTGGCTAATTCATTTTGTGTTTTTAGTAGAGACATGGTTTCATCATGTTGGCCTGGCTGGTCTTGAACTCCTGACTTCAAGTGATCTACCTACCTTGGCCTCCCAAAGTGCTGGGATTACAGGTGTGAGCCACCATGCCTGGCCTGTTATCTTTTTGGTAAAGATAATATGGACGTTGAAATATCTTTGTGCCATCTGATTGACAGTAATCAACAAGGAAAGTTTATGTTTCCAATGAGTTAAAACTTACTTTAGCATACCCTGCCTTTTTTTTTTTTTTTTTTTTTTTTTGATGGAGTGTCTGTCACCCAGGCTGGAGTGTGGAGTACAGTGGCACGACCTCAGCTCACTACAGCCTCCGCCTCCCGGGTTCAAGCAATTCCCCTGCCTCAGCCTCTCAAGTGGCTGGGATTGCAGGTGCCCACCACCACGCCGAGCTAATTTTTGTATTTTTAGTAGAGACGAGGTTTTGCCATGTTGGCCAGGCTGCTCTTGAACTCCTGACTTCAGGTGATCCACCCACCTCGGCCTCGCAAAGTGCTGGGGTTATAGGCGTGAGCCACCATGCCCGGCCAGCATATTCTCATAAGGTGTTATCCAAATAGCACCTGGCATCGAAAGCAACTGGTGAATATTAAGTAGGAATGTGTTCTGTTTCTAGATTCCTGATTCTAATTCACCTCATTGAATCACGCCATGTCTGTTCTTGCTTTTAAGATTTCTTACCGGACCCTTGAACCTTAATGATCCAGATGCAAAATGCAGATTCCCCAAAATTTTTGTAAATACACATGACGCTTATGAAGAGCTCCATTTAATTGTTTATAAGGTAACAACTTTTTTCCCTCCAGCGTTACTGATTAATACTGAAGTCGATCTTTCTTGCATGTGTACACGAGTGCATATGCAAACCTCTTAAATGTTTCTTGGAAAAGATGTTGGAAGTTCTGATTATGGTAAAACTCAAAATGGGTGTTCTTCTAGAGTAATAAGTTTATTTTCAGCTCCTTTTAAACAGTTTTGTTATTAGTGAAAGAGGAACTGTTTAAGATGGTGATTCATAAACGTGTGAAGTCCCACGTGCTCTCAAGCCAAAGGCTGTCAGAGGTTGGTGCTCCCTGTTCTCGAAATGGCTCCAGATGGGGGCCGTGGCCACGTGTCTGTGCATGTTGCTTTTGCTCTGATTTTAAGGCTATGGGCTTGCTAATTCCATAAGGATCGTATTTGTTTCTGTCAGGACATCATCTTGTAAGGATATGTACTCAGGTTGTGTTTCTAATTAAAGGCAGTTTTTGGTTCAAGAAAGAAGACGAGCATGTGTATGTGCTTCTCTTCTTTCCTGCCTGAGGCTGCGGAGTTTTCATTCATAAAGGCTCAGAAATGATGCTGTTGGGGAACAGGAAGGAGCGGGGTGTGTCAGGATGAGGGAGTCCTGTCCCTCTCTGGAAGGTAGACGGGATTTGTCAGCCACGCCTGATGGAGGGCGGTGCTGGAACAGGCCTGGAATACGAGTGGCAACCCTGTGCTAAGGCAAAGGAGCCACAGCCCTGCGGAAGCCCAGAGAAGCTCCTGACTTGGAGGAGGGGTCACCTGAGTTGTCAGAGTGGGGACTGGGCCTGGAAAGGTGGGGAAGTGAAGTGAAGTATGGCAGACAGGCCAGTCAGCCTCCCCTTCCCCCATCCTTGCACAGATAGGCCCGCGGCTGAGCATCCATCCCTGGGTGACAAGTGAGGGTCTGTTTAAAGAAAGGAAACAGTCTGAAGAGACCCCGAGTGGCTAACGTGGATGTCTGCCCCTGAGAATGAGGCCCTGCTCATTCTGGCATTTCTGTCTCCCAGACGGAACTGAGACCTTCATCCTACTCTGAGTGAAGCCTGGTGAGCCTTCTCGTTCCCTCATTGTTAAATATGGCTGCAAAAACAAAAGTAGAGGTCTCAAAAGAAACAAAAATGATTCCGAGGACAGACAAGAACTTTAAAAAATTAGTATCTACTAATTAGAAGAGTTGTATCTATTAATATAAAATGGAAATGGGCCAGGTACAGTCCCAGCACTTTGGAAGGCCAAGGTGGATCACTTGAGGCCAGGAGTTGGAGGCCAGCCTAGGCAACATAGTAAGACCCTGTGTCGAAGAAAAATGTTTAAAAATTAGCCAGACATGGTAGTGCTCATCTGTAGTCCCAGCTGCTCAGGAGGCTGAGGCAGGAGAACCACTTGAGCCCAAGAGTTGGAGGCTGCAGTGAACTATGATCACACCACTACATTCTTGCCTGGGTGACAGAGTGAAACCCTGTCTCAAAAATAATGAAACTGGCATCAACAGTTTCATATCTAGCACCAGACATTATGTGACAGTGGAAGAGAGATTTTCAGAGTTCTGGGAGAAAATGAATTTGAGCATAGAGTTCTTTGCCACGCCAAGCTGTCAACCACAGATGAGACAAAAGACATTAGCACAGGCACGGTGGCTTACGCCTGTAATCCCAACACTTTGGGAGGCCGAGGTGGGCTGATCACCTGAGGTCTGGAGTTCGAGACCAGCCTGGCCAACATGGGGAAACCCTGTCTCTACTAAAAATACAAAAAATTAGCTGGGCATGGTGGCACACGCCTGTAATCCCAGCTACTCTGGAGGCTGAGGCAGGAGAATCACTTGTACCCGGGAGGCGGAGGTTGCAGTGAGCTGAGATTACGCCACTGCACTCCAGTCTGGGCAACAGAGCAAGACTCTGTCTCAAAAAAAAAAAAACGTTAAACATGAAAAGCCTCAAAAAGTTTACCCTCATGCACCCTTCCTCAGGGTGTCACACAGGGTCATCTGTCAGCAGAATAAGTGAACAAACCAGGAAAGAACAGTTGGGAATCCAGAGCAGTAGTTCTCACGCATGAGACGGTACAAGGAAATCTTGGGGTGATCAGGCTCTTAAGGTCTGCTGGCGACACCCCGCCTCCAGCAGCTCCGTAACCAAGCAGGAGGAGGGAGGGCTCCAGGGTTCAAGCCGCCAAAATAAAAAGATGTTTCGTTCATCACGTGGTGTGCTTGAGAGAGTCAAAGTTGGGCTGTGACAGAGGCAGGGAAGGGGAGATTCCAGGAAGAGCCTACAAAAAGATGTGGTCGAAAAAGCAAACCAAAATGTTGGAGGTGTAATTTAGAGCAGGAATTGGAGTAGGAAGAATGTCCATTTGTGGATCAGGCGAAAATCTGAGACCCCATCTCAAGAAAAAAATCATTCCCCTTTGAATGACCCAGGTAATGACTCTGAAATCTCCATAAGCCTGGTGTATAATATGCTGTTGATTGCATTTCTGTTTTTAAAGTCAATCTATAGACATAATTTGGGGTGTGATAATGGGATTGTGGCTGTGTTAAAGGGCCCTTACATTTTTCTTAATGACTTTGAGATACAGTGCACGTACCATACAACTCACCCTTGTACACTTAAAATGTACAATTTAGTGATTTCTAGTTGCAAAGTTCATGAGTCTCCAAGACCATCCTCACTTCTGACACCAGCTGCGAGTTTGGGAGTCCCCATGACCACCTTTAGGGTAAGAGTTCACTAGAAGTACTACAGGACTCAGAAAAGGCTTTCTACAGCAGTACGCCCGAGCCAAAGGCCATGTGTTCCAGAACCCCCAGGGGGTGCCTGAAACCAGGGACAGTACCAAACCCTTCACATACTGTGTTTTTCCTGTACATACATGCCTGCGATAATGTTTAATTTATACATTCAGTACAGTAAGAGATTAATAGCAATAATAAGGCCGGGCACAGTGGCTCACACCTGTAATCCCAGCACTTGAGGCCGAGGCAGGTGGATCACTTGAGGCCAGGAACTTGAGACCAGCCTGGCCAGCATGGTGAAACCCTGCCTCTACTACAAATATAAAAATCAGCCAGGCATGATGGCATGCACATGTAATCCGAGTTACTCAGGAAGCTGAGTCAGGAGAATCGCTTGAACCTGGGAGGCGGAGGTTGCAGTGAACCAAGATAGTGCCATTGTACTCCAGCCTGGACAACAGAGTGAGACCGCATCTCACAAAAAGTAATAGTAATCATGATTGGACAATAACAATACACTGCAATAAAAGTAATGAGAATGTGGTTTGCTTCCCCCTTACCACAGTATTTTATTACACTGTCCCTCACATGACCGAAACCACGGGAAGCAAAACCAGGGATAAGGAAGAATGTATGCACAGCTGTGGTTTATTACGGTGAAAGAAGAATACAGGTTAAAATCAGCCCGGGGAAGAGGCACATGGGGCAGGGCCCAGGAGCCACCAATGGAAGGACTCCATTTGCTTTAGGTTTGTTTGGTTTTTTGGGTTTCTGGGTTTTTGGTTTTTGGTTTTTGTTTTTGAGATGGAGTCCTGCTCTGGTGTGAGCTTCTGGCTGTCCTCTCCCGCTGGGGTCATGCGGACAGCACAGTGCCTGTTTCCCCATCGAGGATGTATGGCAGTCTCTATGGAGTGCTGCCATCCAGGGAAGCTCACCTGAGCCTCGAGATCCAGAGTTTTTACTGGGGATTGGCCACAGAGACACAGCTGGCCCCGTGTGGCCGGCCTTAGTCTCCAGCCCTCCAGAGGTGGGGCGGGTGCTGTACGGGCTTGGGCTGTAAGGGATATTGGCCTGTAGTTTTGTTTTCTTGTGATATCTTTAGGCAATGCTAGCCCAATAGAATGTGTTGGGAAGTGTTCCCTCCTATTTTTTTGGAAGACAGTGAAGCACTGGTGTTAATTCCTCTTTACATGTTTCATAGAATTCACAGTCAAGCTCTCTGCATCTGGGCTTTTCTTTGTGGGAAGTTTTAAAGTTAATTAACTGTGCATAGCATTCCATTATTGGAACACTAAGCTTGTGGGAGTTATTTATATCCTGCTGAAGGTCATTGCCAAGGTCTCATTTTTCACAGAAAAGATTTACAACCTCCAGCATAAATAAGTTAATTTCTTTACTTGTTAGAGGTTTGATTTTGTTTGTTCTTGAGTCAGCTTTGGTAGTTTGTGTCTTTTTAGGAATTTGTCCGCTTCAGTTTGATTTGATTTGTCAGCACACGGGTTTTCATGGTATTATAGGTAAAGCCGGATACGCCTTCATTTTTCCTGTAAAGTCAGTAGTGATGTCTCCTCTTTCATTCCTGGTTTTAGTAATTTGAGTCTTCTCTGTTTGTTTCTTGTTCTACAGTCTAGCTGAAGGTTCTTCATATTTCTGGAATCTTCACAAGAAAAAAGGAAAAGGTTTTCAATGTTGGTCTTTTCACAGAACTCACTTTTGGTTTCATTTATTTTCTCTATGATTTTTCTCTATCGAGTTTGTTTCTTATCTCATCTTTTAGTATTTCCTTCCATTTGCTTTAGGTTTGTTTTTTTTTTTTGAGACAGTCCCACTCTGTCACCCAGGCTGGAGTGCACTGGCACAGTCTCGGCTCACTGCAACCTCTGCCTCCTAGGTTCACACAATTCTCTTGCCTCAGCCTCCTGAGTTGCTGGGATTATAGGTGCACACCAACACGCCCGGCTAATTTTTTTGTACTTTTAGTAGAGACGGGGTTTCACCATGTTAGGCTGGTCTGAAACTCCTGACCTCAGGTGATCTACAAGCCTCGGCCTCCCAAAGTGCTGGGATTACAGGTGTGAGCCACCGCACCCAGCCCCACTTGCTTTAGGTTTAGTTGACTCCTTTGTCCGGGATCTTAAGACGAAAGGTCAGGTCACTGATTTGAGATCTTTCATCTCTGAGACAGGATCTCTCTGAAGTGGGAAGAGGTACTGGGGCAGGTGGGAATGTGATTTCAGGAGCGGAGGCCTGTGGCTGGTGGAAGGCGGCCAGCGGAGGAAATAGAATGGCTGTAAACCGTAGAGGAGGAGGGGGGAAGGCAGATGAGGGGTCACACGCGTCATGACATGAGCAGGAAGTCAATACGATGTCTAAAGAGGATACGCGAAAGAGTTAGGATAAGCCCATTGTCTAATAACAGTTTAAAGTGGTTGCCAGGGAGGAGAGCTCAGAGAAGGAAGTCTGTGGCTTTCATCGTCAGGCTTGATAGGCTTGATGTTCTTTTGAGCCTTTTTTTTTTTTTTTTGGAGACGGAGTCTCGCTCTGTCGCTGAGGCTGGAGTGCAGTGGCGGGATCGTGGCTCACTGCAAGCTCTGCCTCCCGGGTTCACGCCATTTTCCTGCCTCAGCCTCCTGAGTAGCTGGGACTACAGGCACCTGCCACCACGCCCGGCTAATTTTTTGTATTTTTAGTAGAGACGGGATTTCACTGTGTTAGCCAGGATGGTCTCGATCTCCTGACACCATTGATCTGCCGTCACCGGCCTCTGAAAGTGCTGGGATTACGAGCGTGAGCCACGGCCTGACCTGTTGAGCCTTTTTACCATAATTGCTTTGATAAATTTTTTAAGCATTTTTGGTTATATAGCTCCTAGTTGTTGTAGGTTATATGTCTATGTCATAACTGCAATTATTTGCTATAATAAAGTGAGACAAGGTGATATCCATTTACTGTCTTTGTAAACTTGTGTCAGTGGAAATCATCACAGAATAATTGACAGTTTCTGCCAATTCTCTCTGGAATATACACAGAGAGATGAACACCATGAACCCCTAAGTCCCCATCACACAAGTGAATAAGATTCTGGTTTTGTTGCCTCTCTGTGTTGTGTTGTTGGGTTTGGCAGAGCATTTTAAGTCCTCCCGTCAGTCCGCAGGACACTTGCCTGTGCTCTCTGAGGAGGACGTCTGGTCACCTCCCTACAGGCACCGTCACACCTGACAAGGTGCACATCGCTCCTCTGGCATCACGGAATGGGCAGCCTGTGTCCAGATGGCTCTGGTTGACTAAAAAACATCTTTTTACCATTGATTTGTCCCTGTCGACTTTGAACAGATTGTGATTATATGAAAGTCTCCTTTTTTCTACCATTTGCATAACCTTGGGAGTTTGTTCTCTTCCCCAGGCCATGAGAGTGCTGACTGTGTGTGCTTTATGATCGGCGGGTGAATGCAGCCTTTGTCTCATTTCAGCCTGACTAGGCTTTTTGTACTTTGCTGCGTCCTGTTCTTAAATGATAAATATGTTTTGGGGGTTTCAGTTGTTTGGGAGTTTTTTGTTTGAGACGGGGTTTCACTCTTGGAGCGCAGTGGCACGATCGTAGCTCACTGTAGCCTCGACCTCCTGCGTTTAAGTGATCTTCCCATCTGGGCCTCTCAGCTTGCTGGGACCTGCCAGCCCATACGGCTGCACCCAGCTAATATTGTTGTTTAGACAGGGTCTCGCTGTGTTGGCCAGGCTAGTGTCAAACTCCTGGGCTCAAGTGATCCCCCCACCTTAGCCTCCCAAAGTGCTGGGATTTCGGGTGGGAACCCCCACACCCAGCCCATTAAATGATAAATGTGTTGTCGTCAGCAATGTAGAGGCACAGAGAGGAGCCTGTTCCCCATCTGGGACCCCCCTGGCTCCTGAACTAGCCATTGCTTGTATTTTTTAGGTCCTAGTCGTCCCACTTGTCAGCAGAATGTGGGCATCTTTCTGTGCCCCGCCGACCGCGAGCTGGAGACAGCGGTGGCACCTCTCGGGGGGCTCTGAGGATGGAATGAGGTCGTGTGTGTGAAGCACCAAACAGCACCTGGCCCATGAGTGCTGTGGAATGTTTGTTAAATACACACGACAGCTTCTGGCTTTACGTTTCTGAATTGAAGCAGCCGTTTACCACCCCACAGGGTCCACCTCGGTCACCTTTCCACAGTGAGAGGTCTTTGCCTTTTTCCATCTGAAACGTAGCGGTTTCCATCTTCTGCTTCTCTTGTATTTGAGGAGCAGGAGGGGGCTAAACGTTTCATGGTTTCACTCCCAGATCAGTGAGGTTTTCATTTTGAATACAGTTGTTCAGCATCGGACAGTCACATGAATCTTACCGGTTTGTTTTGTCATGACTTAGCCTCTATCCAGCCAACGCTGGATTTTTGCCGAAGACTGGACAGCGTCGTCGGGCCCCAGCTCACGGTCCTGGCCTCTGACATCTGCGAGCAGTTTAACATCAACAAGAGGATGTCTGGGTTTGTACTTGGCTTTCTGTTCATGTTCACGCATTGAGCGGCTTTTAAAACATGCGTAGTTTTTCTTACAGATGTGGGTGGTGGTAACAGCCCTGTGCTCTCGTGGGATCTAGAGAACGGTGATTCGTGCCATTCAGGCCTGTTGGAAAGGGTTCTGGGGAAGCCGACCTGAGTTTTTCTGCCCCGTGATGGCAGCTGGGGCTGGGTCTTCTGTTAAATACCTTCCCTCAGCTCCCTGCTGATTAGAACATCCCATTTCACTGGCCCAGATGGTTACGTTCACATGGGCAGTAGTCAGCATGGATTTGGTGTGCGCAGACTGGAAGCATTTTGCCTCTCATTGTGTGAAAATGTGTAGGGGAAACTGGCTGGGATGTGGGGCATTGGGCCTGGGTACTCAATGTGGCAGCCTGAAGGGTCTACACTGAGTAGGAGAGGCAGGATTCGCTCCTCTAACTCTCTAGACACTGAAACGTCCTTAAATTCTTCCTCCTTAGCTTTTGAGACAAAGTCTCACTCTGTCGCCCAGGCTGGACTATGCAATGGCCTGACCTCAGCTCACTGCAGCCTCCGCCTCCCAGGTTCAAGCGATTCTCATGCCTCAGCCTCTCGAGTAGCTGGGATTATAGGCATGTACCACCATGCCGGGCTAATTTTTATATTTTTAGTAGAGACAGGGTTTCACTATGTTGGCCAGGTTGGTCTTGAACTCCTGACCTCAAGTGATCCACCCACCTCAGCCTTGCAAAGTGCTGGGATTACAATTGTGAGCCACAGCACCCGGCCTTCCCTATCTTTTCTCAATATAAAATAGTTATTATAAAGTAAAAAGTGAGGTCATGGAAAGCCCTTTGCGAAGTTGAGTCCTACTTTTAAATGGGCTCTCTACACATTGGAGAAGTTACTAAAATGCTGTGCATTTCTGCATAAGCTCATGTTCTTAGTGTTCATACGTTGTTGTTTTGGATTTTCTTTGAGACGGAGTCTCACTCTGTTGCCCAGGATGGAATGCAATGGCATGATCTCGGCTCACTGCAACCTCTGCCCTCCCAGGTTCAAGCGATTCTCCTGCCTCAGCCTCCTGAGGAGCTGGATGCCATCATGCCTGGCTAATTTTTGTATTTTTGTAGAGATGGGGTTTTACCGTGTTGATCAGGCTGGTCTCGAACTCCTGATCTTGTGATCCGCCTGCCTCAGCCTCCCGAAGTGCTGGGATTATAGGTGTGAGCCACCGCACCCGGCCCATATGTTATTTCTGTGTGGTCTTGTATAAGCGTGGGCCTCTGAGAGTGCAGAAGCGAGGGAAGGTGAAAGCACGTGTAGATTTTGGTGTGTGGATTACTGCTGTCAACAGCTTACATCTTCGTTGGTTTTTGGTTGTTTTTGTTTTTTGAGACAGAGTTTCTTTCACTCTTTCACCCAGGCTAGAGTGCGGTGGCACAATCTCAGCTCACCGCAACCTTCAGCCCCTGAGTTCAAGCAATTCTCCTGCCTCAGCCTCCCAAGTAGCTGGGACTACAGGCAGGTGCCACCATGCCCAGCTCATTTTTGTATTTTTTAGTAGAGATGGGGTTTTGCCATGTTGACCAGGCTGGTCTTGAACTCCTGACCTCAGGTGATCCACCCACCTCGACCTTCCAAAGTGCTGGGATTACAGGCATGAGCCACCGCGCCTGGCCAGTAGCTTACACGTTGACAGTGCTGCTGAATCATTAAATTATTTGGCCATAAAAATACCAGGTTTTCCTTTGTGAAGGAGGCATAAGTGAGTTAAATCGATTTGGATCATGCAGGTTATCAACTAACAGATGGAAAGTGACAGCCGAGGTGACCATAGAGAACGCCGGGCTACCTGTTCTTCTTGTTTTTAGGGTTTTTAAGACAGGGTCTCCTGCTGTTGCCCAGGCTGGAGCGCAGTGGCTGCCAAATCATGGCTCACTGCAGCCCTGACTCCCACGCCTCCTTAAGTGATCCTCCCACCTCAGCCTCCTGGCTGTAGAGCTAGGACTACAGGTGTGCGCCACCACGCCTGGCTAATTTTTGTATTTTTTGGTAGAGACAGGGTTTCGCCATGTTGCCCAGGCTGGTCTTGAACTACTGGGCTCAGGCAATCCTCCCTCCTTGGCCTCCCAAAGTGCTGGGATTACAGGCGTGAGCCACCGCTCCTGGCCCCACAGAGTGTTTTGAGGATAGAAGCTTACACCCGATTTAAGTTCCTTGTCTATGCAGACGACTAAATTTGCAACTTCTTCCAGTTTTTCTTGTCATTATACTTTCCTTAGCCTTAGGGAGCTACTGAAAACAAAATCTGGTTTTATAAGCAGTTTCTTTTCATGTTCCTGGAAACTAAATCCTCCAATGCTCTTTTCTTTTGCCTAGATGTAGAGTATTTCTCAGTAGCACCTCCACCTTAACCGAGGTCGGATTTCCGGCACCCCCAGCCCTCCAGAACATGGCTGCGAACCCCGAAGCAAGCAGAGTGCTTCTTTGAAGCTCCCAAGGCTGTGCTCAGGCTCCATCCCAGGCCCAGGGTGTGCAGTGAGGGTGCAGTGAGGGGAGGGGAGGGGCCCTGGGAGGGGCGAGGCTCAGCTTTTCCCACTAGGTCCCTGAGGAGGTCACAGACGCTGACCTGGGAGGCAGTGTCACAGCACTGCCTAGTCAGTTTAGGAAATAAAAAGGTGTATCCCATTTAAAATGTTCATTAGACTGCAGTGGAAAAGGCGACTGTGTTTTACGATGATTTCCACTGGGGATGATATGAGGAAAAGCTTTGTTACATACATATCAGTCAGAGGGCTTCCGGGTCACTTACAGGTAGGTTCATTTCCATAGATCTATTTCCTTCCCCGCACTGGGGGAGGAATGAGATGTTACTCTCCTAACGCAGGGTCGGCAGCCTTTTTCGGTAAAGGACCAAATAAGAAGCATTTCAGACGTCCTGGGCTGTATGTAGATGTATGTGTTACAACTACTCAACTGTCATTTTGGTGGGAAAGCAGACAACACATGAACATGTGGCGATGGCGATGCTCCCGTGAAACTTTGTTTAGAAAAAGAGGGCTGGGCCGGGCGCGGGCACTCAAGCCTGTAATCCCTGCACTTTGTGAGGCCGGGGTGGGTGGATCACAAGGTCAGGGGATCGAGACCATCCACAACATAGTGAAACCTCTACTTTAAAATACAAAACTTAGCTAAGGTATGCGGTGACGCATGCCTGTAATCCCAGCTACTCAGGGAGGCTGAGGCAGGAGAATCGCTTGAATTCAGGAGGGCCGGAGATTGCAGGAGCCAGTTAAGACTGGCGCCACTGCACTCCAGCCTGGGTGACAGTGAGACTCCATCTCAAAAAAATTTTATAAAAATAATCTAGTTGTATCGTTTGGTTATATCCATCCAGGGTATTACCGTCTTTGTGACATGTTTGTACAGGTCTGAGAAAGAACCCCAGTTTAAGTTTATTTACTTCAACCACATGAATCTGGACGAGAAGAGCACAGTTCACATGAGGAAAACGCCCAGTGTGTCACCACTGCGGCACCCGGATTTAATGAAGATTCTCGGTGACATCAACAGTGACTTCACCAGGTGATTCCAGCCACTTCTCCAATCAGGTGTCCCCTTTCTAAGAAAAAAGACACGGAAAGTCCCTTCAAAGCCAAATGACCCAGAGCCCTTTCCATGGGGTTCAAGCTTGAACCACCTTCATGGGCGCCACTTCCAGACACACACTTGGGAGCCCCTAAGTCACCGGTTCCCTCGACCAGGACGCCCTGAGCCTTTTAAATGCCACGTACGCCTGCCTCCATTTCCTGTTCCCATTTTGGAATGTTTAAGCCCCTGCCTATTATAGAATAACGAACGGCTGTTTGAACTCTCCTCTTGCAGAGTGGATGAGGATGAGGAGATCATCGTGAAGGCCATGAGTGATTACTGGGTTGTTGGAAAGAAGTCTGATCGGCGGGAGCTCTATGTTATTTTGAATCAAAAAAATGCAAACCTGATTGAAGTAAATGGTAAGTAGGATTTGGTATTTCAGGAGAATTTTAATGCTGCTGATATAGGAAAAGTTGTTTTTTCACTGTATTAAACCTGGTTAAAAAATAGAAACATGAGAAATAGAACAAATGTCTGCTGAGATTGTAAGCAGGTGCCTCTCAACATTTTCAACATTTGGTCCCTTTTCTTCTTGAAATCAGACAAGATCTCTTCCTAGCAGGAAACTTGACAATGGCCCAAAGAAAATTATTTTCTACAATGCTAAAAATAACTTTACTGTGTATTAAGAAATGTCCCCTTTTTGGAGACAGGGTCTCATTCTTTGTCACATTGGTATTGGAGCAGCAGTGGGCGCACTCATAGCTCACCTGGCCAGCCTCCAACTCCTAGGCTCAAGCAGTCCTCCCACCTCAGCCTCTCGAGTAGCTGAGCCCACAGGCAATGTGTCACCAAGGCATGTGTCACCATACCCACACTTTTTGAGACGGAGTCTTGGTCTGTTGCCCAGGCTGGGCTCAAACTCCAAGCCTCAAGCGATCCTCCGGCCTCCTAAAGAGCTGGGATTACAGGCAGGAGCCACCTTGCCCAGCCCCAAATGTCCTTTTTTAATATCCTCTGATATAAACATATCTCTTGTAAGGAGAAGCTGCCAGGTTCATGTGGCCGTTTACAACAATCCCTCTTTACACCAGCAGAATGATAAGGCATTTTCTCCTGCCCTCCCCACTGCAAGCGCCAATGCGCGCCCATCTCACGGGTGACCCGCAGCTGTTCTGCTGGACAGCGCCTCGCTGTCTGGAGAGAGGGGACCTCAGCCTCCCCAGAGTTGCTCCCCTTTGGCGACCATGCCCCATACACTATGTACACTGTGTGGAAATTCAGTGTAAGTGCTGGCCTTTGTTTTTGAGATTGAGTCTCGTTTGTCAGCCCAGGGTTGAGTGCAGTGGTCGATCTGCTCACTGCAAGCTCCGCTTCCCGTTCACGCCTATTCTCCCGCCAGCCTCCCAAGTAGTTGGGGACTGGCTGTATGCTTCTCGCCGCCACCGCCTGCTAATTTTTGTATTTTTAGTAGAGACGGGTTTCACCGTGTTAGCTAAAGCATGGCTTCGACCTCCTGACCTCGCGGATCCGCCTCGGCCTCGCCTCCCAAAGTGCTGGGATTACAGGCTTGTTGAATACCGCTACCGCCAAGGCTCTTTTTCCCCCTTTGTCTTTCTTCTTGGGCATACTACATTTTTCTGTTATTAACACTTGCATTAGTAATTGTGCGATTAGAAACATCAGTTAATACAAGCCTGATCCAAACTGAATTCAATAAGATCAAAATCCCGACACGTCTGCGGGGCGCTGGGTCTGCAGCTCAGGATTGCTGTCAGTTTCTCTGTTGTTCCATCAGTTCTCCTTAGGATAGACTTCAGACAGCGCCAGGCCTCAGGAGCCTAACCCCTCCCTGGGTGTCCTGGGCACTTTGCTTGCAGTTCCTCAGGCTGGGCAGCAGCGTTATATGCTCAGAACTACTGAGGCCTGGTAGGTTTCTTAGGTGGTTTTCTCCCCTCTTGTTAACATTTCTTGGCTGGGCACAGTGGTTCATGCCTGCAATCCCAACACTTTGGGAGGCCAAGGCATGGATCACCCGGAGGTTAGAAGTTCAAGACCAGCTCATAAACCCTGTCTCTCACCAAAATACAGCATACAAAAATTAGCCAGGCGTGGTGGTGCACCTGTCGTCCCAGCTACTTGGGAGGTAGAGGCTGCAATGAGCCAAGATCACACCAGATCACACCACTACACTCCAGCCTGGGTGACTGAGTAAGACTCTGTCTCAACAACAAAAAATTCTTGCCTAGTCTTCGGAGATTTAAGGTCAAAATCAATGCAAATATCTATTCCTAATTTTACCTTAAGTAGCTTAAATTTAATTATATGTCACATAACCTTTATGGCTGCCGCTTTCCTCCTCACTGTTGTTCGTCGCCTTGTGAAGAGGTCAAGAACCCCAGCAACGGTTCAACAACATCTTCTTCTTCTTGGATTAATTGACTACAGCTCACCAAAGTTTATTTAAAAAGACACACTCGGCAAACATTTGGGCATATGTGTTACTTGGTCATATGACGGACTGCATTCAGACAAGGGAAAGCAATAATTTGCTTGAAGAACGCGATTTCTACCGTCTCCTGATCTCCTGAGGTTTTTAGATTTTAAATATTTATGTGGAATTAATTAAAGGTAGTTGACTATCTCTATCATTCCATTCTTTTGACATTATGTGAATATTTTACTGGAAAATAAGATTAATAAATTGTTAAAGTTTTTAAAATTCCGGTTTTATGTTGAGTCTCCTGCTGCCTATTTGTAGATTACATCAGCCACCAGGTCCGTGACCCAGGATGGAATGCAGTGGCTCATGGCACCCTCAATCTGCAATCCTCCCGCCTCAGCCTCCCAAGAAGCTAGAACCACAGGTACACACCACCACGCTCGGCTAATTTTTTAATGTTGCAGAGATGGGGTCTCACTATGTTGCCCAGGCTGGTCTCGAACTCCCATAATCCAGCCATGTGGGAAACCTGAGATGCAGCAGGCCAGGCAGTATTTTAAAACACTGCAACGAGTACAGTGCTAAGAACTGTAATGCTCAGGAAATCTTACAGCATGTGCCGTCCTAAGCCTCTGTGTGTGTCCTCGTGGCTCGCTACTTTTTCTTCTTCTTGCTGGTGATGGTCTTGCTGGATGGGGACACGGTCACGTCCTCCTTGGGAGGGTCCAGTGTGAGGTGAGAGGATGACACGTCCACCGGCCCCTTGATCACCATGATGTCCACCTCATAGTCTTGTCTCTTGGCTTCTTCCTCTCTCAAGATAAACATATTCAGCCTGAAAGCAAACATGAGAAGGTGGGAGCTTTTTCAATCCCAAAACCGCAGCAAAAACAGTTTGATGCTATTTGTAGTACAGCCCTTCAGACTCCAAAGACATTTCAGCAGAGCGTTAAACAGAACTGTTGCTACGCTTGCCTGAAATAACTGATGCCATGTCAACACAGTCCAAAGTAAACTTTTCATGTATCTATGAAAAGAATTTTCTTTTTGAGACAGTTTCACTCTTGTTGCCCAGGCTGGAGTGCAATGGTGCAATCTCGGCTCACTGCAACCTCCACCTCCTGAGTTCAAGATTCTCCTGCCTCAGCCCCTGAGTAGTGGATTACAGGTTTGACCCCACGCCCAGCTAATTATTTTGTATTTTTAGTAGAAATGGCTCACTAGGGGTTGGGTCAGGCTGGTCTCAAACCCTGACCGCAGATGATCCAATCTGCCTCGCCTCCCAAAGCTACATATGCGGCGCGTGTATAATATAATATTATATATAATTTTGAGATAGGGTCTTGCTGTGTTGCCCAGGCTGGAGTGCAGTGGCACAAACACATCACTGCAGCCTCAACTCCCAGGCTCAAGCAATCCTCCTGCCTCAGCATCCAAACTAGCTGGGACTACAGGCGCCTGCCACCACATCTGGCTAATTTCTGTATTTTTTGTAGAGATGAGGTCTTGCTGTATTACCCACGCTGGTCTCAAACTCAAGTGATTCTCCTGCCTTGGTTCCCCAAAGTGCCGGGGTTACGGGCATGTGCCATGATGCCCAGCTCGTTTGGGGATTTTATGGAGGGTCCAATATGTAGACCCGATCAAGTCACTGGCTATCAGTTATTGAACTCAAGCTCCAGCCCCTCTTCCTTCCTGGGAGGTTGGGCTGGAGCTGAAAGTCCCAATCCTCTAATCTCCTGGTTGGTTCCCTGGCAACCAGCTCCAGCAAGAAGCTATCAAGGGCCCCTCCCCTGGCCCCCAGTCATCTCATCATACAAAAGCCAGTCATTACCCCGACAGTCCACAGCTTTTGAAGCTCATGGGGCAAGAACTAGAAAACGGCTGCGTGCAGTGACTCACCCCTGTGATCCCAGCACTTTGGGAGGCCAAGGTGGGCGGATCACTTGAGGTCAGGAGTTCAAGACCAGCCTGGACAACCTGGTGAAACCCCGTCTGTACTAAAAATACAAAAATTAGCCAGGCGTGGTGGTGCATGCTTGTAATCCCAGCTACCCGGGAGGCTGAGGCAGGAGAATCACTTGAACCCAGGAGGCAGAGGCTGCAGTGAGCTGAGATCGCACCACTGCACTCCAGCCTGGGCGACAGTGAGACCCTGTCTAAAAAAAAATTAAAAACTAGAAACTAAGACCAAATACTAGAACCAAAGATGCTCCCATTACCCTATTACTCAGGAAGTTACAAAGGCTTCAGGTGCTCTGCCAGGAACAGAGACCAAATACTCATTCCTTTTTATGGCAAAGACACCCTTAGGAAATTGTAGGCTTGTCCGGAAAGCACTTGGTCCTGATGCATTCTGGCGGCTACAGAACACAGGATGGAGAGCGAGCAGCTCGGGAAGGAGCGGAGGGACCTCGTAAGTTACCTTGCTTCCAGTTCGTCGTCTTCCATCTTCCGCTGCTGGGCCCGTGCTGTGCTGCGTAACCTCTCTTCCCTTATTTTCTCCTTGATAGCTTCTTCACGTTTATACGCGTGAAAGAGCGTGTTCACAAAGAAGACGTACATATTACTGACCCACGTGTTGAACTCTTCCTTTTGATCATCCTTGGGTCTCTCGTATTTCTCTGGAATAGAGTTTCATGAAGCTGAACATGAATGCAATCCTGCTGTAAACTGGGAGTCTGCGTGCTTTTTCTCGTTCTGGCCTCCCTGCAGTGGGCCCCCTGCTCCTCGGCCAGGAGAAGGGAGAGGAGAAAGGACGCTGCTCCCATGACTGCCTGGAACAAGGCAGGGGCTCAGTAGACCCTGGCTGGGATTATCAACCTTCCCTTGGAGTTTCCTGCTGCCTTGTTTTTTTTTGGAGACAGAGTCTCCTGTCGCCCAGGCTGGAGTGCAGTGGCGTGATTTCAGCTCAGTGCAACCTCCACCTCCTGGGTTCAAGTGATTCTCATGCCTCAGCCTCCCGAGCTCCCGAGTAGCTACAGGCATGCACCATCACACTCGGCTAATATTTGTATTTTTAGTAGAGATGGGGTTTCACCATGTTGGCCTGGCAGGTCTGGAACTCTTAACCTCAGGTGATCCACCCACCTCAGCCTCCCAAAGTGCTGGGATTACAGGCATGAGCCACTGCGCCTGGCCACCTCTTTTTTTTTTTCTAAATATCTTAAGAATGTGGGTTTTCTGATATTTTAATTTTCCATGTTTTCAAGAATAATAAACCCTTGTTTCTTGCTTTTTTTTTTTTTTTTTTTTGGAGACAAGGTCTCACTCTGTTGCCCAGGCTGGAGTACAGTGGCATGACCATGGCTCACCGAAGCCTGGAGGAACTCCTGGGCTCAAGTGATCCTCCCATCTTAGCCTCCCTGATAGCTGAGAAGAGAGCAATGCGCCACACACAAGGCTAATTTTTTTAGTTGTGAGACAAGATCTCGCTCTGTCATCCAGGCTGCAGTGCAGGGGCACCATCATGGCTCACTGCAGCCTCCAACTCCTGGGCTAAAGTGATCCTCCCGGCCGGGCACGGTGGCTCAAGCCTGTAATCCCAGCACTTTGGGAGGCCAAGACGGGCGGATCACAAGGTCAGGAGATCGAGACCATCCTATAACCCGGGTGTCTCGCCTCTAAAAAATACAAAAACTAGCCGGGCGCAGGTGGCGGCTTCTGTAGCCCAGCCACGGAGGCTGGAGGCAGGAGAATGGCATGAACCCTCGGGAGGCGGAGCTTGCAGTGAGCGAGATCCGCCACTGCACTCCGCAGCCCGGCGCCAGAGCCGGTGACTCCCTCTGTCTCAAAAAAAAAAAAAAAAAAAAAAGTGATCCTCCCACCTCAGCCTCCCAAGTAGCTGGGACCACAGGCGGGTGCCACTCACGCCCAGCTAATCATTGGTTTTGTTGTAGAGACAAGGTTTTGCTATGTTGCCCATGGCCTCAAACTCCTGAGCTCTAGTGATCCTCCCATCTGGGCCTCCCAAAGTGCTGAGATTATAGGGTGTGAGCCACTGGCCTGCCACCTAGGTCTTGGGGATATTCACATCTTGTATTTATTCAGAGTTTGAAAACCCCTTGTAATATCAAGGATAGCTATGTACCTGGAGTGCCTCTCCTGAGAACTAGATGACAACCTGTCACTCAAGAAAAAGGAAGTTCCTAGTAGTTACAGTTACCCCTCTCTATCTTTCTTGTCTAGGCTAAAGAATCTCTAAATCTTAAATTACCATAATGTTTTCCATCTTTTAAGCAATTCAAGCATTCAGTCACTTGGAAGATTTTAAAATTGTGAAAATCAAACGGCAATCCAGGACTCTAAGGTAGGAACAAGACTGAGTGTGAAGGAAGATTCCTTTTTTTTTGCTTGGAGACAGGGTCTCGCTCTGGCACCCAGGCTGGAGTGCAGTGGTGCAATCATGGCTCACTGCAGCCTCAAGCTCCTGAGTCAATCCTGCCTCAGGCTCCCAAGCTGCTGGGACTACAGGAGTGTGCCACCATACCTGGTGAATTTTGCTATTTTTTTGTAGAGACAGGGGCTTGCTCTGTTGCCCAGGCTGGTCTCAGACTCCTGGGCACAAGTGATCCTCCTGCCGTGGCCTCCCAGAGTTCTGGGCTTACAGCTGTGAGCCACTGCACCTGGCGGCAACAATGTCTTATGTTCATTCATGAACTCTCAACTAGACACCTACAAGCTGGAGGACGGTAAGTCACGGCTGCCACATGCAACAATCAGATGAAATGGTACTGGAAGAGATGCCACGTGGGTCAAGGGGGTCCTTGACCACAGGCAGGAGCCACAGGCCTGGTGAATGGCACACCAGACTTAAGGAATGACCAGAGAGATCCAGGGCAAAATCCAGCTGGAGCTGGGACTAGAGATAATCAGATCAACAGGAAAGCACGTTAGCTGGGGTTCCACTTCCAGTTCTATTTCTGTTCCAGGAACTGTGCATCTTGTTACGGCACTGCAGGAACGCCCTGTCTCTGCTGGGATGCCGAGCTCTGCGGGAGAAAATGACACAACCCACAGATTCGCGCCAGATGGAGAAGAAACCAAGGACATCGAGGGGTCGCAGAGGCCGAACGCCAAGAGTGTTGCAAGAAGCTGACAGTTTTCCTGACTATGGAGAGATCGGTTCAAGAGACGGCAGGATTCCTGGGGGTGGCAACATGGAGGCACTGCTGATGAAGAGGGGCCTTCAGTGGCCTGGGGAGGGCAGTGCCACGTGGAGCAAGCTAAGAAGACACAGGAGAGGTCCTGGAGAAGGCGTTGCATGTATACAGCTCCCTAAGATGCATCAGCAAAGGGAGCAGGGAAGGAAAGTGGGATCTAGAGGGGAAGGTGAGGGAAGAGATTTTCCTTTTTTTTTTTTTTTTTTTGAGACAGAGTCTCACTCTGTCGCCCAGGCTGCAGTGCGGTGGCGTGGTCTCAGCTCACTCTGTCGCCCAGGCTAGAGGGCAGTGGCGTGGTCTCAGCTCACTCTGTCGCCCAGGCTAGAGGGCAGTGGCGTGGTCTCAGCTTAGTCTGTCACCCAGGCTGGAGGGGAGTGGCGTGGTCTCAGCTCAGTTTGTCGCCCAGGCTGGAGGGGAGTGGCGTGGTCTCAGCTCACTCTGTCGCCCAGGCTGGAGGGCAGTGGCGTGGTCTCAGCTCACTCTGTCGCCCAGGCTGCAGTGCAGTGGCGTGGTCTCAGCTCACTCTGTCGCCCAGGCTGCAGTGCAGTGGCGTGGTCTCAGCTCAGTCTGTCGCCCAGGCTAGAGTGCAGTGGCATGGTCTCAGCTAACTCTGTCGCCCAGGCTGGAGGGCAGCGGCATGGTCTCAGCTCACTGCAACCTCTGCCTCCGGGGTTCAAGCAGTTCTCCCACCTCAGCCCTGAGTAGCTGGGACTACAGGCGAGCGCCACCACACCCGGCTAGTTTTTTTATTTTTAGTAGAGATGGGGTTTCACTATGTTGGCCGTGCTGGTCTCGAACTCCTGACCTTGGGATCCACCCGCCTCGGCCTCCCAAAGTGCTGGGATTACAGGCATGAGCCACGGCGCCCGGCCAAGAGAAGAGATTTTCCTAACTGGGCATATGGAGCACATGTGTGCCGACGGGAACGATCCGTTAGAGGAGGAGTGACGGGAAATGACAGGCACTGTAGAGCCGATACACAGGGGAGGCCTCAGAGAGGACAAGGGCCTGGGATGGAGCCTTTAAAAGTTCACCACTGAGTGGGTGGCCGGCCAGAGAGAGACACCGTCAGAAAAGGGGGAAGGCCAGGCACGGTGGCTCACACCTGTAATCCCAGGGCTTTGGGACACCAAGGCGGGAGGATCACTTGGGCCCAGGAGTTCAAGACCAGCCTGGGCAACACAGCAAGACCCCACCTCTTTTAAAAAAAAAAAAAAAAAAAGGCCAGGCATGGTTGGGCTCCTACCTGTAACCTCAGCACTTTGGGAGGCCGAGGCGTTCAGACCCAGGAGTTCTTGGATCCAGGAGTTCAAGACCAGCCTGGGCAACATAGCAAGACCTCACTTCTTTAAAAAAAAAAAAAAAAAAGCCAGGCGTGGTTGGTCTCACACCTGTAATCTCAGCACTTTGAGGCTGAGGTGGGCAGATGACCTGAGGTTAGGAGTTGGAGACCACCCTGGCCCAACATGATGAAACCCCTTCTCTACTAAAAATACAAGGCGCAGTGACGGGTGCCTGTAATCCCAGCTACTAGCGAGGCTGAGGCAGGAGAATTGCTTGAACCGAGGAGGCGGAGGTTGCAGTGAGCTATGATGGCACCACTGCACTCCCATCCTGGTGACAAAGTAAGACCTTGTCCCAAAAGAAAGAAAAGAAAAAAGAAAAGAGGAAACACGGGCCTGTTTAATCCCCATGAAACAGGCCATTCCACAACTGGCGAGCCAGCAGAGTAACCACGTTGAAGGTATTCCCATGACGTGATCATCATTAGGATGACCCCTGAGAAAGGAGGGTTGGAAGTTCATGCAGCAGACAGGGCTGAGAATCAAACAGAAGAGGAGGAGGTGCAGTCAGCAGAGGGAGGCCTGGGAGCCATCTTCCCAGGATAAAGGAAAACAATGGAAAGAGGAGGATGAGGGAAGTGAATAAGGATTGTTTGTTGGTTTGGTGACACACTTTTGAGACCCAGATGCTTTGCTCTGTAGCCGGGCTGGGTGATGGCGGATCTCCAGCTGCACTGCCAAGCTCCAGCCTCCCGGGTTGTGCCATTCTCCGCCTCAGCCTCCCGAGTAGCTTCCAGGACTACAAGCGCCACCCTGGCCCGGCTAGTTTTTTCATGTTTTTAGTAGGAGGCGAGGGGTTTCACGTGTTAGCCAGGATGGTCAGTCCTGACCTGCGTGATCCAGCCATCCTAGGCCTCCCCAAGGCCGCTGCCTGGGATTTACAGGCAATTTCCCAGCCCGACCCTGAAACACCTTTAAAACTCAAGAGAATGAGACCCTGGAGAGAGAAAAGTAAGCTGGAAGAAGCAATGGTCAACAACCTTGGAGGCTCCTGGGGGTAGTCACGAAGGGCCCAGGGAGGCCAGCTGTCCATCCCACCTCACCCTCACAGACTGGAGTCAGCACATAGGAGTCACGCCAGGCAGGGCTCGAGCCAGGGAGGAGAAATGGAAGCTTAGCTACTTACGGCCTCTGTTGTTTTAAAAAGACAGTTGTGGCCTTGGGTGTGGTGGCCCTTCCTGCTTATGAAATCCCAGCTACTCAGGAGGAGGCCGAGGTGGGAGGATCGCTTGAGCCCAGGAGTTCAAGGGCAAGCCTGGACACCGCAGCAGGAACTCTGCCTCTGAAAATAAAGGAGGAGAATTTAAGGCGGTAGCGGTGGCTCAAACCTGTAATCCAGCACTTTGGGAGGCGAGACGCAGGGGATCGAGAGGTCAGGAGGTGGGACCATCCACATGCTGCACGGGTGAAACCCGTCTCTACTAAAAATGCAAGCAGCCGAGGCGAGGTGGGGCGAGCCTGTAGTCCCAGCTACTCGGGAGGCTGAGGCAGGAGGAATGGCGTGAACCAGGGAATTGGAGCTTGCAGTGAGCTGAGATCATGCACTGCCTCCCAACCTGGGCAGCCAAGCCGTCTCAAAAAAGAAAAGAAAAAAATTTAAAAGATGGTTGTAAAACTGTCTAGACATTATACAATTCATAAGCAACAAGTTTATAGAAATATTAAGGTTCTATCGATGCAAAACCTCCACTAGCTCTCAGATGAAAAAAAGGGTGAGCCCCTTTCAGTAGATTAGAAATTCGGTA
>NC_044979.1:142120984-142146784 GCF_008728515.1 Papio anubis
AAATAAATAAATAAATAAATAAATAAATAACAGGCCAGACGTGTTGGCTCATGTCTGTAATCCCAGAAGTTTCAGAGAATGAGGCGGGTGGATCACTTGAGGCCAGGAGTGCGAGACCAGGCTGGCCAACACGGTGAAACCCTGTCTCTACTAAAAATACAAAGATTGGCCGGGTTTGGCAGTGAGCACCTGTAATCCCAGCTGCTTGGGAGGCTGAGGCAGGAAAATCACTTGAACCCAGGAGGCAGAGCCTTCAGTGAGTCAAGATTGTGCCACTGCACTCAAGCCTGGGCAACAGAGCAAGATTTTTGTCTCAAAACCACACACACACAAACACACCCACACACCCACACACACCCACACACACATCCACACCCACAAACACGCACACCCCACACACCCACACTACACACCCCCACACACACCCCACACACACACCCCTACTCACACCCACACCGCCACACATTCCCACACCCACATACACCCACACAGTGAACTTTTAGGTACCCAGCCCGACGCCCATCGTGGATGTGACGGCTTCTCCACGCTGGCGACCTCCACGCTGGCGACCGGGAATGCAAACTACTCCCAGCCCTGTGTGAGTGCTTGAGCTTCCTCCCCTTCTTCCCAGCGGCCCTTCCCTTAGGTCCCAGCTGTTCCCTCACACGCGTGCGCACTCAGCTGACGGCTCAAGGACAGCCTTCTGCCCGTCTCTGGAGCTTGCTGTCCCTCTGCACAGCACACTTTCCTCCGTGGGACAAAATTCTACCTTTGCCTCCCCACATGACCGGAGTGTGCAAAGCTACCGTGAGCTGAACAAGAAGGATCAGCTTTAGTAAGTTTGAAGCTGAGCCTCTATGATCTCTAAATCACTCTCCCAAACTGTTGGTCAAAAGGGAGCAGTGATTGCCTTGGACCCTGACATGAACGTTCAAGTTCCAGTGTACTTTGAGTGAGACGGGGTTTCACCACGGTTGGCCAGGCTGGTCTCGAATTCCTGACCTCAAGTGATCTGCCCACCTTGGCCTCCCAAAGTGCTGAGATTACAGGCGTGAGCCACTGTGCCTGGCCTGGGTGTCCATCCTTGTGAGCAAGCCCTGGGGACCTGTTTAGCATCCCACGCACACTCAAGAACTGTTCCCCGACAGATCTGCTCTTGAGCAGGCTGTCCACTCTTAGAAACACCGGATCCATATAACAAAACATCTCCTAGTAAGATACCTCTGATTTCCTTTTGAGACGGAGTCTCGCTCTGTCGCCCAGGCTGGAGTGCAGTGGGTGATCTCAGCTCACTGCAAGCTCCGCCTCCCGGGTTCACGCCATTCTCCTGCCTCAGCCTCCCGAGTAGCTAGGACTACAGGCGCCCGCCACCACGCCTGGCTAATTTTTTTGTATTTTTAGTAGAGACGGGGTTTCACCGTGTTAGCCAGGATGGTCTCGATCTCCTGACCTTGTGATCTGCCCGCCTCGGCCTCCCAAAGTGCTGGGATTACAGGCGTGAGCCACCGCGCCCGGCCCTCCTTGCTCTGTAATTCTAAGATTACCTAATCTAAGACATTGTGTTACCTGATTTAGTATTGTATAAATAGTTTCCGGTTTATTTCCAGACACATCATCAGTTGGAACATTCACATAGGATTTAGTCATTTGGTCAGTAACACAGATGAATGCAAAGCAGAAGGCTTCAAAGAATTCCAGGAAAACCAGCTGAAATAAAGAAAACACAGAGTTTCCATCATTGGGACACACCTGGAGACAACAGAGCATTGATAGACTGGCGTTCATTATTTCCTGATATCTCAATACACACGTTTGCACACAGACATGCAGACCGTGCACACAGACACACACACACATATATTCTGTACTTGTGTTCAGACTGCTCAATCAAATCTTGGTTCTTAGACTGGTCACAGTGGCTCACATCTGTAATCTCAGCACGTTGGGAGGCTGAGGCAGGAGGATCGTTTGAGCCCAGGGTTTGAGACCAGCCTGGGCAACACAGTGAGACCCATTCTGTACAAAAAATTGTTTTTAAAAAATCCGCTGAAGGCCCGGTGTGGTGGCTTACGCCTGTAATCCCAGCACTTTGGGAGGCCAAGGCAGGCGGATCACGAGGTCGGGAAATCGAGACCACCCTGGCTAACATGGTGAAACTCCATCTCTACTAAAAAAAATACCAAAAAAAAAGAAAAAATTAGCCAGGAGTGGTGGCGGCGCCTGTAGTCCCAGCTACTCGGGAGGCTGAGGCAGGAGAATGGCGTGAACCCGGGAGTCAGAGCTTGCAGTGAGCCGAGATTGTGCCACTGCACTCCAGCCTGGGCGACAGAGCAAGACTCCGTCTCAAAAAAAAAAAAAAAAAAGTGTAAACGAAAAGGCTAATGAAAAAAAAAAAAATCTTGGTTCTTTGTTCTTGGTATCCATGGCAAAACCAACAGCCTGAATTGGATCTGCACCGTTTGTGAAAGCTCTTTATAAACCTCAGGTTCAAAGCTGCTGTCAGTTCCATCATATATGAAAGGATTATCCTCTGCTATGACCTCCATAAATATAGCTGCTAATTCTTTACTTATCATTTTAAAGTCCTGTAAAAAAGGAAATCAAACCATAACTGCCTATAATTGTAAACAGCTACATATTTTAATGTCAATTTATATCAATACAATAATTAAGAAAGTGTACCAGAAATTAATATCTTTTTTCTTTTTTTTGAAAGATGGAATCTTGCTCTGTCGCCCAGGCTGCTGTGCAGTGGTGCAATCTCAGCTCACTGCAACCTCCACCTCCTGGGTTCAAGTGATTCTCCTGCCTCAGCCTCCCAAGTAGCTGGGACTACAGGTGCACAACACCACGTCCAGCTAATTTTTGTATTTTTTAGTAGAGATGGGATTTCACTATGTTGGCCAGGCTGGTCTCAAACTCCTGACCTCAAGTGATCTGCCTCCCTCGGCCTCCCAAAGGGCTGGGATTACAGGCGTGAGACATTGCGCCGAGCCATAAATTAATATCTTAAAGACTGATAATTTTGAAAAGCATTCTGGATTAACATTGGTATGTACGGCCAGGCATGGTGGCTCACACCTATAATCCCAGAACCTTGTGAGGCCGAGGTGGGAGGATCACTTGAGCCCAGGCGTTGGGGATCAGCCTGGGCAACAGAGCAAGACCCTGTCTCTACAAAAATTAAAAATGGAGGCCGAGCATGGTGGTGCATGCCTGCAGTCCCAGCCACTCAGGAGGCCGAGGTGGGAGGATCACTGAAGTCCAGGAGTTTGAGGCCACAGTGAACTGTGATCACAACACTGCACTCCAGCCAGGGTGACAGAGCAAGACCCTGTCTCACACACACACACACACACACACACACACACCCCTCTCTCCCTTCTCTAGCACCTCCAAAATAACAGTAAAGTATTTTTTGGCACAGAACAGGACATAGAACATGGGAGAAGAGAACACAGTCCAGGTGTGAAATATGAACACAATGCTGTAGGCTGAAAAGCACCTAGGGAAACAACGTACTGCACAACAAAACCAGTTTTACCACAATTGACATGAAGAAGAATTACGCTCTTCGCATTGGTTAAAGTCACAGTTTCCAAGAACCTATCAATAATCGATAATGTTAATAATGTTAGGTGGCTCACACCTGTAATCCCAGCATTTTGGGAGGCCGAGGCAGGCGGATCATGAGGTTAAGAGATCGAGACCATCCTGGCCAACATGCGGAAACCCCAGCTCTACTAAAAACACAAAATAATTAGCTGGGCATGGTGGATGCCTGTAATCCCAGCTACTCGGGAGGCTGAGGCAGGGGAATCACTTGAGCCCAGGAGGCAGAGGTTGCAGTGAGCTCAGATCGCGCCACTGTACTCCAGCCTGGGTGACAGAGCAAGATTCCGTCTCGATAATAATAATGTTAAGTGAGGAGTTACTGTACCCAAATGTTCAGGTTTCAATATTATTTTAAAAAATCACTCATATCGATCAGCCTCGGTAACACGGCGAAACCCCATCTCTACTAAAAATACAAAAATTAGCGGGGCGTAGTGGCAGGCACCTATAATCCCAGCTAGTTGGGAGGCTAACGCAGGAGAATCACATGAGCCCAGGAGGCAGAGGTTGCGGTGAGTTGAGATTGCACCACTGCACTCCAGCCTGGCGACCGAGTAAGACTCTGTCTCAAAAAAAAAAAAAAAAAAAAAAGTAAAAAATAAAAACATTAAGTGAGGACTTACTGTACTCAAATGTTCAGGTTTCAATATTTTTTAAAAAATCACTCATACTGACCAGCCTGGGCAACATGGTGAAACCCCATCTCTACTAAAAATATAAAAATTAGCCTGGCATGGTGGTAGGTGCCTGTAATCCCAGCTACCTGGGAGGCTGAGGCAGGAAAATCCCTTGAACCAGGAGGAAGAGGTTGCAGTGAGCCGAGATCATGCCACTGCAGTCCAGTCTGGGAGACAGAGCAACACTCTGCCTCCAAAAAAAAAAAAGCAAAAAAACAAAAAACACAAAAACACACTCATACTAAGAACCAGGAAGATCTCAAACTGAATGAAAAAAGAGAGTCCACAGATGCCATCGCTAAGACAACAGAGATGTTACAATTGACGAACAGAGACTGAAGACAGTCATCACAAAAACGCTTCAATGAGGCTGGGTGCGGCGGCTCATGCCTCTAATCCTAGCACTGTGGGAGGCCGAGATGGGTGGATCACCTGAGCTCAGGAGTTTGAGACCAGCCTGGGCAACATGGTGAAATTCTGTCTCTATTAGCTGGGCGTGGCGGCGTGCACCTATAATCCCAGCTACTCGGGAGGCTGACGCAGAAGAATCCCTTCAACCCAGGAGGCGGAGGTTGCAGTGAGCCCAGATCATGTCACTGCACTCCAGCCTGAGTGACAGAGCAAGACTCTGTCAAAAAAATAAATACTCGGGAGGCTGAGGCAGGAGAATGGCGTAAACCCGGGAGGCGGAGCTTGCAGTGAGCTGAGATTCGGCCACTGCACTCCAGCCTGGGCAACAGAGCGAGACTCCATCTCAAAAAAAAAATAATAATAAAAATAAAAATAAAATAAAATAAAATAAAAACTTCAATGGGCAATTGCAAACATGCTTGAAACAAACGAAAAACTGAAAAGGGCCGGGTGTACTGGCTCACTCCCATAATCCCAGCACTTCAGGAGGCTGAGGCAACAGGACTGCTTGAGCCCAAGAGTTCAAGATCAGCCTGGGCAACATGGCAATAACACGTCTGTACAAAAAATAGAAAAATTAGCTGGGTATGTTGGCACACATGTAGTCCCAGCTACTCAGGAGGCTGAGGTGGGAGGATCACTTGAACCCAGGAGGTCGAGGCTGCCGGGAGCCAAGATCGCACCACTGCACTCCAGCCTGGGTGACAGAGCGAGACCCTCGCTCAAAACAACAAACTATTTTCCCACAGTTACACACTAGGTTACCATCCATTTTTCTTATGTATACGACGTTACAAAATTTGTAAAAACTCCTTAGCATTAGTATTTGATTCTGTTTAATCATTTGTATTCCCACAAGTACAAATTAAAAGTATCATGGAACAGGCCAGGCACAGTGGCTCACACCTGGAGATCAACGCAGGCGGATCACGAGGTCAAGAGATCGAGACCATCCTTGCTAACACAGTGAAACCCCGTCTCTACTAAAAATACAAAAATCAGCTTAATATGGTCATGCACGCCTGTAGTCCCAGCTACTCGGGAGGCTGAGGCAGGAGAATTGCTTGAACCCAGGAGGCAGACGTTGCAGTGAGCCGAGATCGCACCACTGCACTCCAGCCTGGCGAAAGAGCGAGACTCTGTCTTAAAAAAAGAAAAATAAGGTATCATGGAACAAAAACAACCAATAGTATGAGAACATTGTATAAATAAGATGTTGTCACTATTTTCCCAAGTAATAACTTTTGAAAATTCCATTTTCAATAAACTGTAATTGTTTTAAATGACATTGATCCTCCCCACTTCCTTTTTTTTTTTTTTTTTGAGACAGAGTTTTGCTCTTGTTGCCTAGACTGGAGTGCAGTGGCACGATTTCAGCTCATTGCAACCTCTGCCTCCCGGGTTCAAGCAATTCTCCTGCCTCAGCCTCCCAAGTAGCTGGGATTACAGGCTCCCGCCACCACACCTGGCTAATTTTTTTTTGTATTTTTAGTAGAAACGGGGTTTCACAGTGTTGGCCAGGCTGGTCTCAAACTCCTGACCTCAGGTGATCCACCCACCTCAGCCTTCCAAAGTCCTTCCTTTGTAAAAAGATTTCAGTTGGCTTTATTGCTATTCTAGGATCAGGCAACACGTTGGTCCATCAAAAAGAGTAAGGTGTTCCTCCATTTTCCTTTTTTGTTTATTGGGGGATTTTTTTGGGACAGGGCCTCCCTCTGTCAACCAGGCCTGGAGTGCAGTGGCATGATCGCAGCTTACTGCAACCTCCCAAGTAGCTGGGACTACAGATTATTGCACTACCCGCGCCCGGCTATGTTTTTAAATTTTTTTGTAGAGGGATCTCTGTGTGCCCAGACTGGTCTTGAATTCCTAAACTCAGGTCACCCTCCTGCCTCGGTCTCCCGAAGTGCTGGAATTACAGGCATGCAGCACCGCGCTCGGCCCCATCTTCCTTTAAATGACCGGATCTGCGTGAATAAACATACCGTAGGCCAGTCAGGCACGGTGGCTCACGCCTGCAATCCCCGGCACTTAGGAGGCGAGGCAGGTGCATCACACCTGAGTCAGGAGTTCGAGACCGGCTACAAACAACATGTTGGCTCTGTCTCTACTAAAAATACAAAATTAGCGGGCATAATGCTGAGGCACCTATAATCAGCTGCCCAGGAGGCTGAGGCAGGAGGAGAGTACTTGAGCCCAGGAGGTGGAGAGGGAGTGCAGTGAAGCCAAGATGCCTCACTCCAGCCTGGGCGACAGAACTAAGCTCCCATCTCAAAAAATAAAAATTATATATATATATATAAAATATATTAGTGTATATATATAAAATATATACATATTTATTTTAAGACAATGGCCAGTGTATATATATAAAATATATATATATATTTATTTTAAGACAATAGTCAATGGTAAATATATATGGCCAAGCTGGTCTTGAACTCCTTGACCGCAGGTGATCCACCTGCCTTGGCCTCTCAAAGGCTGGGATTGCAGCATAAATATATATATATATATATATATATATATATATGCACCATGGGGCATTGTTATAGGCCATAGGCCATTGTCGTGTCCTAATCTGTGAGTACATTGGGCAGGTGACGGCTGTTTCTGTTCCTTCCACGACCACAGACCACTGTTCTGCCAAGAGACTCCGTAAACATTCAATGGTTCTGAAAATCCAGCCCAGATCTTCACCTGATTATTTGCATATCATAGCTGGAATATCTTACCTCTCTTTAATTAAAATCAAAGTGCCTGTAAATAGAAAGCCAGTATTGAACTTAGTGGTTGCTCAGCATCAGAGGAAGTGTCTCATCTTCGCCATTAGGCTCGTGGGGAGAAGCTGCGCGTGGTCTGCAATGGCTTCATAAATCTCCCAGCACTTATTCATGTAATTCATAGAGTAGAGCGTCCGCTGTTGCTCACGGAATAAATTGCCTAAAAATACAATGTTCGAAAAATGATTACAGATTTATATTTTGAGAAAAAAAATAGCGGTAAATACAATCCTATTGTTTTTGTTTTTTTCCGAGACAGAGTCTTGCTGTTGCTCAGGCTGCAGTGCTTTGGCACGATCTTGGCTCACTGCAACCTCCGCCCGCCAAGCTCAAGCGATTCTCCTGCCTCAGCCTCCAGAGTATCTGGGATTACAGGCATGCACCACCACGCCTGGCTAATTTTTTGTGTTTTTAGTAGAGACAGGGTTTTGCCATGTTGGCCAGGCTGGTCTTGAACTCCTTGACCTCAGGTGATCCGCCCGCCTCGGCCTCCCAAAGTGCTAGGATTGCAGGAGTGAGCCACTGCGCCCAGCCCAGATTTATATTTTGAGAAAAAAAAATGGGGCAGTAAATAGAATCCTGTTGGTTTTGTATTTACCTTTTATCTGGCAGGCATTTGGATGAATGTTCTCAGTCATCAGTTTTGTAAAACACAAGAAAAGCGATGGGCTTCTCTTTCTGTGATAACGATCAAAAGATACGATAATTACTTCTCTAAAAGAGGGAAATTCCCTTCTCCTTGAGCACAGGCTAGACTTAATACTTTGCTTCTAATGTATAGAATATAGAAAGGGAAGGCTGGAGTCAGTGGCTCACACCTGTAATCCCAGCATTTTGGGAGGCCAAGGCAGGCGAATCACTCGAGGTCAGGAGTTCAAGACCAGCCTGGCCAACATGGTGAAACCCCATCTCCACTAAAAATACAAAAAATTAGCTGGGCTTGGTGGCAGACACCTGTAATCCCAGCTATTTGGGAGGCTGAGGCAGGAGAATCACTGGAACCCGGGAGGTGGAGGTTGCAGTGAGCCGAGATTGTGCCACTGCACTCCAGCCTGGGTGACAGAGCAAGACTCCATCTCAAAAAAATAAATACATAAATAAAAGTGTATTTGAAAAAAGATATAAAACCACTTTTGCTGTAAGAAAGACAAGAAATTCTGACATAAGAAAGAAGAGTTGGTTGTGACTATTTGTTTCTGCATTAAAAACCCCAAGAGACATTTGCAGTATTGAACAGATTCAAATATGAAGGGTTTTCAAAGTTTTGATCAAGTATCTCATGGCTTTGCGGTTAATATTTGTGGAAAGGTTGTGTTCTGAATCCTTCATTTCAAGGGTATGTTAAAAAAAAAAAAGAGACTGCTGAGGCTGGGCACAGTGGCTCACGTCTGTAATCTCAGCACTTTGAGAGGCTGAGGCAGGTGGATCGCCTGAGGTCAGGAGTTCGAAACCAGCCTGGCCAACATGGTGAAACCCCATCTCTACTAAAAATACAACAACAAAAACATTAGCCAGGCATGGTGGCACACACCTGTCATCCCAGCTACCCAGGAGCCTGAGGCAGAAGAATTGCTTGAACCTAGGAGGCAGAGGTTGCAGTGAGCCATGATTGTGCCATTGCATTCCAGCCTGGGCAACAGAGCAAGACTCTGTCTCCAAAAAAATAAAAATGACTGCTGAAGAAAAGAAGGCATTATGACAATAGTACAACTTAGCTGTGCTCCGTCCCCCAATGAGGGTCCAGAAATAGTACTTACTGGAATTCTTCGTGATAAATGTGGTACGCCAAACGCAGGAGGTGATTCAAAAATGTTCTCAGAAGTATTGTTGTAAATGGAGAATGAATTTCTTCAACTGGTATGTCATTGTTGGCTAAAATAAGAAAATTGGAGAGGATGTCTGATATTTGCTAGAAGCTTCCATTTTATTTGTTCCTGGTATACAATTTGAGGAACTGAATATGAGAGAGTACTTATTTCAGGGCAAAGCAACTTAGTAGCATGGCACTCGGCAGGTGGACTCCATAAAAGCCAGGCACAGTGGCTCACACCTGTAATCCCAGTACTTTGGGAAGCTGAAGCAGGCAAATTGCCTGAGGTCAGGAGTTTAAGACCAGCCTGGGCAACATGGTGAAATCCTGTCTCTACCAAAAATACAAAAAATTAGCCAGGTGTGGTGGTGTGCACCTGTAATCCCAGCTACTCGGGAGACTGAGGCAGGAGAATTGCTGGAACCCAGGGGGCAGGACTTACAGTGAGCCAAGATTGAGTCACTGCACTCCAGCCCGGGCAACAGAGTGAGACTTCGTCTAAAAAAAAAAAAAAAAAAAAAAAAAGTCAATCTGGTTCCTTTATAAGACGAGACATCTTGTCCCAATGTTTTCCAGAGTAGTCTGAGACACAATCTGATGAATGATGCTAATTCTAAATGGATTTTAAGTATGTTTCAAACACTAAACTTTGACGTAAATGGGCATTTTTTCTAATACTTTATTTTTCAAGTGGATAATTTGAAGCTTGCAGCTCTGCCTCCCAGAATTTGGCTGAAAGAAGTCAAACTTCCAAAGTTGTTAAAATTTATCACATCAATTTCCTAATTTGAAATCAAGACCAATCCTAAGACTACTTAGGGCCTTTTCTAGACTCTTCCAAGCCATTGCTGATTCTCCCCATTTCTTTTTTTTTTTTTTTTTTTTGAGAACAGAGTCTCACTCTGTTGCCCAGGCCTGAGTGCAGTGGCGCGATCTCGGCTCACTGCAGCCTCCGCCTTGCGAGTTCAAGCGATTCTTCTGCCTCAGCCTCCCGAGTAGCTGGGACTACAGGAATGTACCACCACACCCGGCTAATTTTTTGTATTTTTAGTACGGGTTTCACCGTGTTAGCCAGGATGGTCTCGAACTCCTGACCTCAAGGTCTGCCCACTTCAGCCTCCCAAAGTGCTGATTACAGGCATAAGCCACTGCGCCCAGCCTTTTCTTTTTTTTTTTTTTTTGGTTGTTGAGACAGTCTCACTCTGTCACCGAGGATGGAAGTCTTGGCTCACCGCAACCTCCACCTCCTAGGCTCAAGCGATTCTATTCCTGCCTCAGCCTCCCACTAAGTAGCTGGGAATACAGGCATGAACCACCACACCTGGCTAATTTTTGTGTTTTTAGTAGAGACGGAGTTTCACCACATTGGCCAGGCTGGTCTCAAACTCCTGGACTCAAGTGATCCACCTCGGCCTTCCAAAGAGCTGGGATTACAGGTGTAAGGCCGAGTACCGGGTCACTCCCCCATTTCTGGATCTGGACAAGTCAGTGCTTTCACTGGACTGTGCCTGAGGAGAGGGAGGCAAACTTTCTGTAAAGGGCCGGAGAGTAAGTATTTTAGGCTTGGTGGACCAGACAGTCTACACCACAACCCCTCCGCGGTGGTGCTTTGGGGTAAAGCAGCCACAAACATGTGAGCAAATGGGCATGTCTGTGTTCCAGTACAGCATGATTTAGGGGAACCGGGGACTGGATTTCACCCTGGGACCATGCATGGCTGGCCTTGCTTTTGTAGGTGACCTCGTACTGTTGCTGTTACGTCACGAGACTGCCCTTCTAAGACATTGCACCCACCACAAAGGGCAACAGCACCACGTGCTGATTACTGGGAACACTCTTCTCCAACCTGGGCTCTACCTGCTCAATTCTCCGGGTGATTTCCAACGCTTTCCAGGTGACACGTGATACATTTCCGTCTCAAACCAGTAACCCTCAAGCCTTTGGCACTAGGGACCGATTCTCAGCATACCTTTTTCCATGAATGGTGGGAAGGGGTGGGGGACTGTTGGTTTCCAGGATGATTCAAGCGCATTCAAATACTGCACACTTTATTTCGACATAATGACACTGTAATACATAATGAAACAATTCTACAAACCACCATCATGTAATTTCAGTGGGAGCCTGAGCTTGTTTTCCTACAACTAGGTGACGGGAGACAGCTTACAGATCATCAGGCACTAGATTCTCCTGTATGAGCTTGAACCTCCATCCCTCGCTGCCAGCCTACAGGAGGATTTGCGCCCTGTGAGAATCTTTTAACTTCCCTGCTGATCTGCAGGAGGTAATGCCAGCGATGGGGAATGGCTGTAAAAACAGATGAAGGTAGGCCAGGCGCGGTGGCTCATGCTTGTAATCCCAGCACTTTTGGAGGCCGAGGCGGGCAGATCATGTGAGGTCAGGAGTTTGAGACCAGCCTAACCAACATGGAAAAACCCCATCTCTACTAAAAAATACAAAAATTAGCTGGGCATGGTGGCACATGCCTGTAATCCTGGCTACTATGGAGGCTGAGGCAGGAGAGTCACTTGAACCCAGGAGGCGGAGGTTGTGGTGAGCCGAGATCCTGCCACTGCACCCCAGCCTGGGCAACAAGAACAAAACTCTGTCTCAAAACAAAACAAAACAAAAAAAACAGATGAAGGTTCACTTGCTTGCCCACGGCTCACCTTCCACTGTGCACAGTTTCCTAACAGGCCACGGACCAGTACTGATCCATGGCCTGGGGGTTGGGGACCCCTGCCTTTTGTGTGTGTGTGTGTGTGTGTGATGGAGTCTTGCCCTGTCGCCCAGGCTGGAGTGAAATGTCGTGATCTCGGCTCACTGCAACCTCCGCCTCCTGGGTCCAAGCGATCCTCCCACCTCAGCCTCCTAAATGGCTGGGATTACAGGCATGCACCACCATGCCTGGACAATTTTTTGTATCTTTTAGTAGAGATGGGGTTTCACCACGTTGGTCAGGCTGGTCCCGAACTCCTGACCTTGTGATCCGCCTGCCTCAGCCTCCCAAAGTGCTGGGATTACAGGCATGAGCCGCTGCACCCAGCCTGCACCCCTGCTTTAAACCAAAAGATGTGAAGGATCTGGAATACTCACCACTTAATATCCTGTCCATATCAGCAAGAGTTAGTCTGTGGTGATGAAATCTGCAATCTTTTAGAAACCTCCAGAAGTGAAGCTTTGTCATCAGAAAGGTATTATCCAGAGAGTGGTCGCATCCCAGGCTGCTATAAAAGCTGTAGATTCTTCTTAATTCTGTAATATTTCTTAACACAGCATATTCTACCTGAAAGGAAGAAAGTCATGCGTGGATTAAGAACAAAAGACGGCCAGGCACGGTGGCTCACGCCTATAATCCCAGCACTTTGGGAGGCCGAGGCAGATCACCTGAGGTCAGGAGTTCCAGACCAGCCTGGCCAACATGGTGAAACCCCATCTCTACCAAAAATACAAAATTAGCCGGGCGTGGTGGCAGGCACCTATAACACCAGCTACTCAGGAGGCTGAGGCAGGAGAATTGCTTGAACCCGGGAGGAGGAGGTTGCAGTGAGCCAAGACCACATCACTGCACTCCAGCCTGGGCATCAAGAGTGAGACTCTGTCTCAAAACAAATAAATAAAATTTAAAAATTATAAAAAGAACAGCCAGGCACGGTGGCTCACACTTGTAATCTCAGCACTTTGGGAGGCTGAGGCAGGTGGATCACGAGGTCAGGAGATCGAGACCATCCTGGCTAAGAGGGTGAAATCCTGTTTCCACTAAAAATACAAAAAATTAGCGGGCGGAAAAAACACCCTCTCTCAAAAAAAAAAAAAAAAAAATTAAAAAAGAACAAAAGACACAACACCTGTGTCCTACATTAAATGCTATAATACAAGTAAAGTAATGGCATTTAGCTCTTTCCACTGTAAGGACTTAAGAAGTGTTTTTTTGTTTTGTTACGAGATGGAGTCTCGCTCTGTCACCCAGGCTGGAGTGCAGTGGCAAGATCTTGGCTCACTGCAACCTCTGCCTTCTGGGTTCAGGCGATTCTCATGCCTCAGTCTCCAGAGGAGCTGTGATTACAGGTGCACACCACCATGCCCGGCTAGTTTTTGTATTTTGGTAGACATGGGGTTTCACCATATTGGCCAGTCTGCTCTTGAACTCCTGACCTCAGGCGATCCGCCTGCCTCGGCCTCCCAAAGTGTTACAATTACAGGCATGAGCCACGGTGCCCGGCCAAGAAGCATTTTATGCTTTCCACCCACCCGCCTTGGTCAATAAAATGCCATCTCCGACCAACAGTAAAAACAAAACAAAACAAACAAGTTATCTGGAAAACAGACTTCCTTTCACACGGCATGTGCTGGCTTCCGCTCTCAGTGGCGGCAACAAAATTCTACTGTCTGCAGATCCTTATTCCTCATCAACACATGTGCAAAAATCCTCAACAAAGTAAGTGGAATCCAGCCATATATAAAGAATAGTAGCCATGTGTGCTGGCTCATGCCTGTCATCCCAGCACCTTGTGAGGCCAAGGCAGGAGGATCGCTTGAGCCTGGGAACTCGAGACCAGCCTGTGCAACACAGTGAGACCGTGTCTCGACTGAAAATTAAAAATTAAAGAAATTAACCAGGTACCGTGGCGAGTGCCCATATAGTCCCAGCTACTCAGGAAGCTGAGGTGGGAGGATTGCTCGAGCCCAGAAGGTCAAGACTGCAGTGAGCTGAGATCGCACCACTTCACTCCAGCCAGGGTGACAGAGCAAGACCCCATCTCGAAAAGAAAAAAAAAAAAAAAAAGATAATACAGCAACACCAAGTAGGGTTTAGCCTAGAATTGCAAAGTTGGTTCACATTTGAAAAATCAATCAATGTAATTCACACTATTGACAGACTGGAGAAGAACCAAATGATTCTATCAGCTGAAGCATTTCACAGAATTTAACATCCATTCATGATAAGCACCCTCAGCAAATTAGGAATAGAAAGGAATCCCTCAGCCTGATCAACAGCATGTACGAAACATGCAACTCACATCACATGTAGGACTGAAAGTCTGAAAGAAGTAAAATTCCGCCATGTGCGGTGGCTCACGCCTGTAATCCCAGCACTTTGGGAGGCCGAGGCGGAAGGATCACCTGAGGTCAGGAGTTGGAGACCAGCTTGGGCAACATGGTGAAACTCCATCTCTACTAAAAATACAAAAAATAGCTAGGCGTGGTGGTGCGTGCCTGTAATTCCAGCTACTCAGGAGAATTGCTTGAACCCAAAAGCCGAGATCATGCCATTGCACTCCAGCCTGGGCAACAAGAGGGAAACTCCATCTCAAAAAAAAAAAAATAAAGCAGCAATATTCATGCTGGTTGCTTTACTCACCTCCCTCTCTGTCACATTTCACCTTTTAGGATTTTCGCCAGACCCTTCATGCCCTTAAGCTGCTCCAAATTCCCCACACAGGCAGCCCTGCCCTCCGCACAGCATCCTGTTCTCCAGCACCACTCACCCCTGCCCTACCCTCTTCAATGAGACACTCAGAGAACGCGAAGAACAGGATTCGGGGTCCCAAGGGAGACAGGAAGCCCTGCCTGGGTGGCTTCAGGCATCTGTTACGCTGAGCATTAATTCCTGCTTTTGAAAACGCAGTTCAATTGAATAAACATGTATCGTCTGCCCGATCTAAAGCACTGTTCTAGGCTGGGCGTGGTGGCTCACACCCATCATCCCAGCACTTTGGGAGGCTGAGGCAGGCGGATCACCTGAGGTCAGGAGTTGCAGACCAGCCTGGCCAATATAGTGAAACCCCGTCTCTACCAAAATACAAAAAAATAGCTAGGTGTGGTGGCGCATGCCTGTAATCCCAGCTACTCAGGAGGCTGCAGTGGGGAAATTGCTTGGACCCGGGAGACAGAGGTGGCAGTCAACCAAGATTGCGCCATAGCACTCCAACCTGGGCGACAGAGCAAAATTCAGTCTCAAAAAAAAAAAAAAAAGACATTCAACACGTGACAGCAGTCACCAGCTATATTACCCCAGGATGCAACTGATACCAATAAAAAAGATTTTACCTGCTTCTTTTCTTCAGGTCGGGCTGCCTCAGGGTACATGTCCAGGAGCAAATTTAGATCCAGCTCGATGCTCGACCCCAACACAGAATGACTTTCACTGCCATCAAGCTTTCTGATCAGTTCTAACGAAGGAAGGCAAATACAGGGGATAATTACGGTTTGTTTGGTGTTTTTTTGTTTTGTTTTGTTTTGAGACAGGGCCTCACTCTGTCGCCCAGGCTGGAGTGCAGTGGCATGATCTCAGCTCACTGCAACCTCTGCCTCCCAGGCTCAAGCGATCCTCCCGCCTCAGCCTCCTGAGTAGCTGGGACTACAGACATGCACCGTCACGGCCCAGCTCATTTTTGTACTTTTTGTAGACACAGCGTTTCACCACGTTGCCCAGGCTGGTCTCGAACTCCTGAGCCCAAGTGATCCGCCTGCCTTGGCCTCCCAAAGTGCTGGGATTACAGGCTTGCGCCACCGCACCCATCCTTGGAGATAATTATGAAAAGCAATGTTAAAATTTCTTAATGTTATGTCACAATGATTTTCTACCAAAATGTGATACAAGAATATTCCAAAAACCTACTAAGAATGCAGGCTGGGCACAGTGGCTCATGCCTGTAATCCCAGCACTTTGGGAAGCCAAAATGGGAGGTTAAGGTTGCAGTGAGCTATGATCACACCACTGCACTCCAACCTCGGCAAAAGAGTGAGATCCTGTCTCTTAAAAAACATTTTTTTAAAAGCAGTTGCAAGCCAAGCACAATGGCTTACAGCTGTAATCTCAACACTTTGGGAGGCCGAGGCAGGAGGATTCATTGAGGACAGGAGTTTGAATCAGCCTGGGCAACATAGTGAGACCGTGCCTCTACAAAAAGTTTAAAAATTAGGTAGGCATGGCCAGGTGCGGTGGCTCACACCTGTAATCCCAGCACTTTGGGAGGCCAAGGCAGGCAGATCACGAGGTCAGGAGTCAGAGACCACCCTGGCCAACATGGTAAAACCCTGTCTCTAATAAAATTACAAAAATTAGCCAAGCATGGTGGCACGCACCTATAACGCCAACTATTCAGGTTGCTGAGCAGGAGAATCGCTTAAACCCTGGAGGCGGAGATTGCAGTGAGCCGAGATTGCACCACTGCACTCTAGCCTGGGCGACAGAGCAAGACTCCATCTCAAAAAAAAAAAAAAAAAAAAAGATTAGCTAGGCATGGTGGTGCACATCTGTATTCCCAGCTATAGGTGAGGCTGAAGTGGGAGGATCACTGGAGCCCAGGAGTCTGAGGCCGTAGTGACAGAGCAAGACTTTGCCTCAAATTTTTTTTTTTTTTTTTTTTTTTGAGACACAGTGTCGCTCTGTCGCCCAGGCTGGAGTACAGTGGCCGGATCTCAGCTCACTGCAAGCTCCACTTCCCGGGTTTACGCCATTCTCCTGCCTCAGCCTCCTGAGTAGCTGGGACTACAGGTACCCGCCACCTCGTCCAGCTAGTGTTTTGTATTTTTAATAGAGATGGGGTTTCACCGTGTCAGCCAGGATGGTCTCGATCTCCTGACCTCGTGATCTGCCTGTCTCGGCCTCCCAAAGTGCTGGGATTACAGGCTTGAGCCACCGCGCCCGGCCAAATTTTTTTTTTTAAAGGGAGTTGCTCACAGGGGACTTCTGTTTTCTGAAGTGTTCAGTGTATTTTCACGAGTGGATACCATGGATAGAAACAGATGAATTTATTTCAACAGGTGAATGCTTCCTACCAGCACTCCTGGACAATCTTTGGGCAACTCCTGAAGACAGGTCCAGGCAGCTGATGAATTCACCTTCAAGATCTGGAAACCCGGCTATGTGGTCATTGGAGAATGTGCCTTCGTACACACGCCCGTTCTTGAAAGTTAATCGGCCCTGCAGACAGAAAAACAACTTTGTGCAGTTTAGGAAAAGTTTTCTTAGAAAAACACTGGTAAGGCTGGGCACGGTGGCTCACACCTGTAATCCCAGCACTTTGGGGGGCTGAGGCAGGCAGATCACAAGGTCAGGAGTTCGAGATCAGACTGGCCAACATGGTGAAACCCCATCGCTACTAAAAATACAAAAATTAGCCAGGCGTGGTGGCGTGTACTGTAGTCCCAGCTACTCAGGAGGCTGAGGTAGGAGAATCGCTTGAACCCAGGAGGCGGAGGAGCCAAGATTGCACCACAGCACTGCAGCGTGGGTGACAGAGAGTCTGCCTCAAAAAAGGAAATAAGGAAAGGAAAGGAAAGGGAAGGGAAAGGGAAGGGAAAAGGAAGGGAAAGGGAAAGAAAAGGGAAGGGAAAGGGAAGGGAAAAGGAAGGGAAAGGGAAGGGAAACGTGAGTAAATGTACATTGATAGTTTTTTCAAGGTTTTGGAGCTTTTCACTTGTTTTGAAAATACGCACTTACTCCACATACAGTCAGGCTCCTGGGTCTCATGCACTGTATAAGTTCTCTCTCTTCCTCCTTCTTCTATTCCTCCTCCTCCCCTCTATCTATCTCCCCCACAATCTTTCTCCAACTTTAAGCACCTCTAGGCCACAGAATGTGTCTTATTAAACTAGGCTAGTGACCAGCAGAATGCCCATCATACAATAGAGACTCCCTGATTTTTTTTTGTTTTTTTTGTTTTTTTGTGAGACGGAGCCTCGCTGTCACCTAGGCTGGAGTGCAGTAGCACAATCTTGGCTCACTGTAACCTCCACCTCCTGGGTTCAAGCTATTCTCCTTCCTCAGTCTCCCAAGAGGCTGGGATTACAGGTGCCCGCCACCACACCTGGCTAATTTTTGTAATTTTAGTGGAGATGGGGTTTCACCATGTTGGCCAGGCTGGTCTTGAACTCCTGACTTCAAGTGATCTGTTCACCTTGGCCTCCCAAAGTGCTGGGATTACAGGCGTGAGCCACCATGCCCGGCCAAGACTCCCTGAGATTTGTCAAACCCAGGTCAATAGTCAGTTACTGATTCAGAAGTGGGCAAATGACCCTGTTTGGCGCTGTGAAACGAAAGACCCTTTTAGAGAGCTTCTATCAAAAGTTCCTCCTTTTCTTCTACTTAGTATGGTATGCGGATGTGAAGGCTGGAACCACAGCAGCCGACTTGCAATCATGAGGGAGGAAAAACACAAGGGTAAAAGTGACATGGTGGGAGATACTATGGATAAATGGAATAGAAATTCTGACAGCAATGAGTTGCTGAAGCCTACAGTATTCTGTTTTATACATGGCAGACAACACTAGACTGTCTGTTACTTGCAAACCAAACCACCATCATACATACATACACACTCACACGCACACACACACACCCCCACCAAAAACTAAATAACCACTAAATACACAGAAATCAATGACCACTGAAAATATTTTGCCAGGCACAGTGGCTCATGCCTATAATCCCAGCACTTTGGGAGGCTGAGGCAGGAGGATTGTTTGAGGCCAGGAGTTTGAGACCAGCTTGGCCAACATGGTAAAACCTGCGTCACTACTTAAAAAAAAAAAAAGAGCTGAGTGTGGTGGTGCACACCTGTAGTCCCAGCTACTCAAGTGGCTGAGGCACAAGAATCGATTAAACCTGGGAAGCAGAGGTTGCAGTGAACCGAGATCGCGCCACTGCACTCCAGCCCGGGTGACAGAGTAAAACTCTGTCAAAAAGAAAAAAAGAGTCATGTAATCACCTTAGCAAAACAGTAAGTTATCCTATACAAAATAGATAATGCAATTTAATAGAGAATGACATGCCTTTTGTCTAAAAGAGTTCTGTAGATGGATGGTGATGGTTGCACAACAATGCGAATGTATTTGATGCCACTGGACTGTGCACTTAGAAATTAAGACGGCAAATCTTATGTGTACTTTACCATAATCAAAAAGAAATCTAGAGTGCCTATATTTACCACAGACAAAATAGACCTCAGAGAAATAAAAGTTACCAGGGTTGGCCAGGTGTGGTGGCTCACACCTGTAATCCCAGCACTCTGGGAGGCTGAGGTGGGCCGATCACTTGAGGCCAGGAGTTCGAGACCAGCCTGGCCAACATGACGAAACACTGTCTCTACTAAAAATACAAAAATTAGCTGGGCGTGGTGGCCCGCACCTGTAATCCCAGCTACTCATGAGGCTGAGGAAGGAGAATCACTTGAACCCGGGAAGCGGAGGTTGTAGTGAGCTGAGATCGCACCACTGTACTCCAGCCTGGGCAACAGAGCAAGACTGCGTCTCAGAAAGAAAGAAAATTAGCAGGGTTAATAGGAAATTACGTGATGATCAAAAGAGCCAGAGCACCAATGCATAATGACCCTCCACGTGTGTGCCCCGAACAACAAACTTCAAATATATGAAGCGAAACTGACAGAACCAAAAGCAGAAATAGACAAATCTGCAATTATACTGGGACATGTCAATGGCTTTACATCATTTCAATGGCTTTCCATCATTGTTTGAAATGGGATCTTCCCAGGTCTGTACTCACCGTGCCATGTTTCTTGTTGGAAACCCATTCTCCGTCATACACGGCTCCACTGGCGTAATAAAACTTGCCACGTCCGTGACGATGTCCGTTTACAAACTCCCCTATGTATTCATTTCTCAAGGGATACTGGGAACTGGGGATTCTCTTTAGAAACCACGTGTGTGTTCCAAAGCCATTCTGGAAAGAAAGCAGACGGCCATGAGACATGCGCAAAGCAGTTTCTCTCTTTACCCAAATCCCCTCAAAATTAGGATAAATACAATGAAAACTGGAAAAGGCAAAGAACTTGGACTCTGCAGTCACACAGACTTGGGTTCAATTTCAGCTCAGCTGCTTATTAACGAGTCTTTCGAACTAAGGCAGATGATTTAAGCCCTGTAAGTTCCTCATCTGTAAAACAGAAATAACACCTGCCCCTCAGCTTAGATACAAAGGAGTTCGAGACCAGCCTGGCCAACATGGTGAAAACCCGTCTCTACTAAAAAGTGAAGATAAGTGTATATAAAGTGCCTGGCTTGATCATGACAGGTTTCACTGTTATTTTAAATTTTGGGGTTTATTTGCTTTTATATATTTTTATTTTTTGAGAAAGGGTCTCACTCCATCACCCAGGCTGGAGTATGACGGCACAATCTTGGCTCACTGCAGCCTCAACCTCTAAGACTCAGGTGATCCTCCCACCTCAGCCTCCCAAGTAGCCAGGACTATAAGCGCCAGCCACCACTCCCGGCTAATTTTTGTATTTTTAGTAGAGATGGAGTTTTACCATATCGCCCAGGCTGGTCTTAAACTCCTGGCCTCAATCCTCAAGTGGTCTCCCAACGTGCTGGGATTACACCTGTGAGCCACTGCGCCCAGCTTAAATTTTTACTTTCTAAAGATACAAGTTGGGCTGCGTGCTGTGGCTCATGCCTGTAATCCCAGTGCTTTGAGAGGCAGAGGTGGGAGGATCACTTGAGCCCAGGAGTTCAAGACCACCCTGTGTAATAAAGTAAGAATCCGTTTCTACAAAAAAAAAAAAAATTATTTTTTAATTACCCAGGCACAGTGGCCGTGGGCACTTCTGTAGTCTCAGCTACAGGCGAGGCTGAAGTGGGAGGATCGCTTGAGCCAGGGAGGTAGAGAGCCATGACTGCACCACTGCAGTCCAGCCTGGGCAACAGAGCAAGACTCTGTCTCTAAAAACAAACAAGCAGACTGGGCGCAGTGGCTTACGCCTGTAATCCTAGCACTCTGGGAAGCCGAGGCAGGCGGATCACTTGAGGTCAGGAGTTCGAAACCAGCCTGGCCAACATGGTAAAACCCCATCTCTACTAAAAATACAAAAAAAAAAAAAAAAAATTAGCTGGGCCTTGGTGGTGGGTGCCTGTAATCTCAGCTACTCCAGAGGCTGAGGCAGGAGAACTGCTTGAACCTGGGAGGTGGAGGCTGCAGTGAGCTGAGATTGCGCCACTGCACTCCAGCCTGGGTGACAGAGAGAGAGACTCCATCTCAAAAAAAAAAAAAAAAAAAAGACATAATACATGTGTTGAGAATCGGTGGAGCGTCTGCCTCTGGGTATAAACTGCTCCCCCGCCCGGGCGTACCTGGAGGCCCCTTTCCCACCGCCCGGTGTACTCTTCGTTGGCGGTCAGCCACCTCATCCTCCCCTCCCCGTGGCGCATGTTGTCTTCCCACTGGCCTTCGTATATATTTCCAGATTTATAACTAGGATGAAAGAAACCGAAGAAAAGCAATCAGTTACCTCCTACACAACGTTTACCTTTAAGACATTCTTTTAAACACTCCCCTTGAGCTCCTTTGAAGAAATCTACCCCTTGTACCTATACAATCTTCTCTGTATTTAAATTCAGGCTGGGCACGGTGGCTCACGCCTGGAATCCCAGCACTTTGGGAGGCCAAGGCTGGAGGATCACCTGAGGTCAGGAGTTCGAGACCAACCTGACTAATAAGGAGAAACCCAATCTATCCTAAAAATACAAAATTAACCAGGCGTGGTGGCGCATGCTTGTAATCCCAGCTACTCGGGAGGCTAAGGCAGGAGAATCGCTTGAACCCAGGAAGTGGAGGTTGCTCTGAGCTGAGATTGCACCACTGCACTCCAGCCTGGGCAACAACACCGAAACTCCATCTCGAAAACAAAAACAAAACCAAAAATTAGCCGATGGTGGGCAATCTGTAATCCCAGCTACTCAGGAGGCTGAGGCAGTGAGACCGGGCTGAACTCAGAAGGTGGAGGTTGCAATGAGCCGAAGATCATGCCACTGCACCGAGCCTGGGCAACAGAGTGAGACTGTCAAATCAATAGACAGATAGGTAGGCAGATAGATAGATCGATAGATAGATAGATAGGGTAGGGTGCATGAGGTCCCCAAGGAGTGAGAATGAGTCACTTTATTAAACCTTCTGACTATTTAATAAGGTGACAAAGTGGGTAAGAGCCAGGTTTTTAAAATCTTTTAATAATTCCCTATTGTATCATGATTAGTTAATACTTGGCCAGTTTTTGAGATGGGATCTCACTGTGTCACTCAGGCTGGAGCGCGGTGGTGCGATCATGGCAGGAGAATTGCTTAACTCAGAGCAGGAGTGCGTTGCAGTGATGAGATGGCACCACTGCACTCCAGCCTGGTGATGAGCTGAGATCAAGGCTCAAAAAAAAAAAAAAAAAAAAAATCCACTCTGCTTAGAGAGAAAATGTTCTGTGCAACTTTTGCACCTTACTTTTAAATATCTGAAGTGAACATTATTTGGGCCCACAAACACTTCTTTGCCCACACCCTGCTAATGGCCATGGTCATACCGCTCATCTTTTATTCCCCAGCCCTCTTTTTGATGCTCTTTTGCACTCCAGTCTGCACTGTAACACGCATCTCTGACTGGTAACAATGAGCCCTGAAACAAATAATATCATCTTTATAACCATCAAACCTCATGACACAAACTCTTTGTCAAATGTAAGGATATCAACTTAAAACCAGTCCCAAAATAGAAATACCCCATGTAACCAAGACATATAACCTGTTATTTTTCTGTTTTGCTGTCAAGAAAATGGTAAAACTGCTGCACAAGGGGAAGTGAGATAATGTCACAAATCAATTTCTCCTTAACAAAGTGCCTTATTGGCCAGGTACGGTGGCTCATGTCTGTAATCCCAGCACTTTGGGAGGCCAAGGTGGGAGGATCACAAGGTCAGGAGTTCGAGATCTGTCTGGCCAACATGGTGAAACCCAGTCTCTACTAAAAATACAAAAATTAGCCGGGTGTAGTGGCACGAGCCTGTAATCCACCTACTTGGGAGGCTGAGGCAGGAGAATCACTTGAACCTGGGAGACAGAGGTTGCAGTGAGCCCAGATCGTGCCACTGCACTCTAGCCTGGGCCATAGAGCAAGACTCCGCCTCAAAATAAAATAAAATAAAAAGTGTCATATTACGGCACAGAATGACTGCACTCATCATATTCAAGTCTATTCATTATATCCAGTAACTATTAGTCAATTAAGTACCTAAAGAAATCCTGTCTGTTGCCACTTGGAGTGAACAGTTGAGCCTTCCATCTAACGGAAGGTCACTCTCTCCTAGGCACCAGAACCATTGTTGTTTTACCCATTTGGACATCCTACCATTTACTGCCTCCAAGTGTAAGTGAGCATAGTGTACCCTTTGTTTGATCTACACTGAAAAGCCTCAAAAGGCTTTTTCACAGGTTTATCTGTGTGTGTGAGAGACAGAAACAGAGAGAGAATTTTTCTATCTTCTCTCTCATGATCAGGCAAACTCATTCCTTCCTGCAGCCATTCAGATGCTGCTGTCTGGAAGTCACCGTGCCCAGTCCCTCCAATATGTCTCAAGCAATCTGGGTAAGCTAACACACACACACGCACACACACACACACACACACAACACAACTCAATAAACAGCCATTCAGATGCTGCTGTCTGGAAGTCACCGTGCCCAATCCCTCCAATATGTCTCAAGCAATATGCTGCAAGCTAAAACACACACACACACACACAAAACAACACAACTCAATAAATAGCCTATTAAAGCCTGCATATGTCCAGGCACAGTGGCACACGCCTGTAATCCCAGCACTTTGGGAGGCCGAGGTGGGTTGATCACTTGAGGTCAGGAGTTTGAGACTATCCTGGCCAAAATCCCGTCTCTACTAAAAATACAAAACTAGCTGGGCGTGGTGGTGCACACCTGCAGTCCCAGCAACTCGGGAGGCTGAGGCAGGAGAATTGCTTGAACCCAGGAGGCGGAGGTTGCAGTGAACTGAGAGCGCGCCACTGCACCCCAGCCTAGGTGACAGACTCCCTCTCAAAAAAAAGAAAAAAAAAATTAATAAAATGCTTAATTTACACGATGTGAATTTCACCTCAATAAACAAAAAGTGAATATGCCCTGGACAGTGCCACTAGCCCCTACCCCCTTCTCGCTCCATGTGGCCGCCCAGCCCCTCCCCTGCCCTCCACATGGCCACCCCACCCCCCTTCTGCCCCGCCCCCCCCGCCCCGCCCTCCATGGGGCCGCCCCGCCCACCTTCCCGTGCCGCCTGCCATTGCACCAGTGGCCGATGTAGGACACGGGCTGGGTGCTGCACTTGAACATCCCGAACCCGTTCCTCATGCCGTTGACCACTTCGCCTTCGTACATGCTGCCGTCCGGCCACGTGTACACGCCGTGATTCATCGGGACATTCTTCACAAAGTCGCCCTGAAGCAGAACGGCCATGGGGTGACAGAAGGAAGAGTTGGGGGTGGGGGCGGGAATCCCTAGTCCTGTGGGCGGTTCCAGGAGCTGCCTGACCTCTGACTCTGTTCTTGCCTCTCCTGTGGACACGCACTGAACATCCCCCTCACATTCTCTCTCTTCCTTGTCTGCATTTCCCATCCTCTCATCCCACCGGACCACTGGGTGGAAGCTCAGGCAGGAGGAAATATCTGGGAGGTTGCAGGTCGACCGAGCTCGAAGGAGCGAGCAGGTGACGTTGGAAAGTGCTGGCTTCCAATCCTGACCCGGGGAACTTCAGAATCTTAGAACTCACCTTGGCAGGGCGCAGTGGCTCACGCCTGTAATCACAGCACTCTGGGAGACCGAGGTGGGAGGATTGCTTGAGGCCAGGAATTTGAGGCCAGCCTGGGCAACCTAGGGAGACCCTGTCTCTAGAAAAATATTTTATTTATTTAATTTGTTTTTGTTTTTATTTTTGAGACAGAGCTCACTCTGTTGCCCAGGCTGGAGTGCAATGGCGCCATCTCGGCTCACTGCAACCTCTGTCTCCCAGGTTCAAGCAATTCTCCTGCCTCAGCTTCTCAAGTAGCTGGGATTACAGGCGCCCACCACCACGCCCTGCTAATTTTTTTGTATTTTTATTACAGATGGGGTTTTGCCATGTTGGCCAGGCTGGTCTCGAACTCCTGAGCTCAGGTGTTCCAGCCGCCTCAGCCTCCCAAAGTGCTGGGATTAACAGGCGTGAGCCATCATGCCTGGCTTTTTTTTTTTGAGACAGGGTCTCACTCTGTCACCTAGGTTGGAGTGCAGCGGCACAATCACAGCTCACTGCAGCCTCGACCTCCCGGGCTCAAGTGATCCTCCCACCACGCCCCCCAAATAGCTGAGACTACAGGTGTGTGTGCCACAAGCCTCACTAATTTTTAAATATTTTGTGGAGATGGGGTTTCTCTATGTTGCCCAGGCTGGTCTGGTCTCAAACTCCCAGCCTCAAGTGATCCTCCCACCTTGGCCTCCCAAGTAGCTGGGACTACAGGTGCGTGCCACCAAGGTGCAGTGGTGCACGCCTATAATCCCAGCACTTTGGGGGTGCTGAGGTGAGAGGATCTGTTCAGCCCAGGAGGTTGAGGCTGCAGTGAACTATGACCACTGCATTCCAGCCTGGGCGACAGAGCAAGATCCTGTGTCTAATTGAGAAAAAAAAAAACAAAAAACCCCGCTCGAAGGAGGTGAATTCACTGTTCCGTTCAGGCTT
>NC_044979.1:142146884-142155660 GCF_008728515.1 Papio anubis
GGCCAACATTGCTGTATATCTATGTTTTGGTTTATTTACTAGACAGGAGTGTAGCCATAATCAGTGTAAGATTGCTTTGTATGTTCATCACCTTTGCCTGTATTTCTTTCGGGGTTGTCTTTTTCTTATTTTTAGCATTTTTTTCATATATTTTAGATATAAATTCACTTTGAGTTGTGGACATTGCAGAAATCTTGAGTAGAATGTGATACATTCCTGACGTTTCTCCAATGGCTGTATTTTTTAGGATGGATCCACTTAACGTTGAGTGGTTTATTCTGGTTTTGTGTTTGCCAATTTTAGTAATTTATATTTTCTAGGAAAGTGTCCCATTTAATTTTGAATTTGTGGCAATTATTTATAGCAATCTTACAATTGTAAAACTCGACCATGGCCAGGCGCTGTGGCTCACGCCTGTAATCCCAGCACTTTGGGAGGCCAAGGCGGGTGGATCATTTGAGGTCAGGAGTTGGATACTGGCCTGGCCAACATGGTGAAACCCCGTGTCTACTAAAAATACCAAAAAAAAAAAAAATCAGCTGGACAGTAGCGGCGCACGCCTGTAATCCCAGCAATCAGGAGGCTGAGGCAAGAGAATCGCTTGAGCCTGGGAGGTAGAGGTTGCAGTGAGTCAAGTGTATGCCACTGCAGTCTCATCTGGGCGACAGAGTGAGACCCTATGTCAAAAAAAAAAAAAAAAAAAAAATCAAACCTTGACCGTATCTGAAATTGTCTTTTTCATATCTTCTCTTGCTCAATTTTGCCTGGATTCTGGTCGATTTTATTTTATTTTATTTTATTTTATTTTATTTTATTTTGAGACGGAGTCTTGCTCTGTCACCCAGGCTGGAGTGCAGTGGCCGGATCTCAGCTCACTGCAAGCTCCTCCTCTCGGGTTCACACCATTCTCCTGCCTCAGCCTCCCCAGTAGCTGGGACTACAGGCACCCGCCACTTCGCCCGGCTAGTTTTTTGTATTTTTTAGTAGAGACGGGGTTTCACCGTGTTAGCCAGGATGGTCTTGATCTCCTGACCTCATGATCCGCCCGTCTCGGCCTCCCAAAGTGCTGGGATTACAGACTTGAGCCACCGCGCCCGGCCTCTGGTCGATTTTATTAATCTTAAATACAAGCCAATTATTTTATTAGTTTTAATAAAACCTTTCCAAGAATTAAGTTTTTTCTTTTTAACTTATTATTGTAGTCCTGATATATGTATTAAATAAAAAGTGAAACGTAATAACATTCAGCTGAGGTGGCTAGCATGGAAAAAAGAATAGGGAGCATCCACCCCCATTTGTCCAGTCTGTGTCTCCCAGAAAAAGACATTTAAAAAGGAAGAAAAAAGCACAAACCCCCAAAGATAAAAGCATATGAGGAGAAATTAAAAAGAAGAGAGGAATACTTACTCTGTTTTATGGAATAAAGTGTTTTTCCACTTAAAACAAAAAAATAGAGCAGGTTAAAAAAGAAATTTCTGCCACAAATGTGTCACCTGAATCTAATCATGAGATATTAAACCTAAATTGAGTAATGTTCTTTTTTCTTTTATTTTTTTTTGAGACAATCTTACTCTTTTGCCCAGGCTGGAATGCAGTGGCACTGCCTCGGCTCACTGCAACCTCTGCCTCCCAGGTTCAAGTGTTTCTCCTGCCTCAGCCTCCCCAGTAGCTGGGATTACAGGCGCCCACCACCACACCCGGCTAATTTTTGTAGTTTCAGTAGAGACGGGGTTTCACAATGTTGGCCAGGCTGGTCTTGATCTCCTAATCTCAGGTGATCCACCTGCCTTGGCCTCCCAAAGTGCTGGGATTACAGGTGTGAGCCACTACGCCTGGCCTGTTTTATTTTTTAATAGAGACAGGGGTCTCACTATGTTGCCCAGGCTGGCCTTGAACTCCTGGGCTCAAAGGATCCTCTCGCCTTGGCCTTCCTGAGTGCTGGGATTATAGGTGTGAGCCACCATGCCTGGCCCCAGTGGTTTTAATCGTAGCCCAAGTACATGCAGATTTGTAGTTATTTAGAGATCTCTTGCTGTGCATACCTGGGAAAATGCACCTAACATCTGCCGGCCATGTATAAGACAAACCATGTGACTATCAAGACCCCAAGGCTAGCTGGGCGTGGTGGCTCATGCCTTTAACCCCAGCACATTGGGAGACTGAGGCAGGCAGATCACCTGAGGTCAGGAGTTCAAGACCAGCCTGGCCAACATGGGGAAACCGTGTCTCTACAAAAATACAAAAATCAGCCAGGCATGATGGCAGGGGCCTGTAATCCCAGCTACTTAGGAGGCTGAGGCAGAATCGCTTGAACCCAGGAGGCAGAGGTTGGAGATCGTGCCACTGCACTCCAGACTGGGTGACAGAGTCAGATTCCATATCAAAAAAAAAAGCAAAAACAAAAACAAAAAAAAACACCCTAAAGCTCTCAGAGATACCCAGGAGCTGGCCCTGCCCCCTCTCCTTCTGGGTAATGAACGCCAGCCATGCCACAGCCCTGGGATGGCGTCTAGTACAAGGGGCTTCCTGCCCGCACAAAGCCTCACCCAGGTGCCGCTCGTGTGTGCTCTGCCACCTTGTGGTGGGACGTTTTTCATCAGCCCTGAAGTCCCTCCAGCCGCCTGCACAAATGTGGTAAAATGTTAGTATTTGGAAGATTTAGATGAGAAGGGTATTTGGAAATTCTTTGTACTATTCTTGAAACTTTCCTTTGAGTCTCAAGTCACTCAAGTAAAAAGTTAAAAAGCTAAAATCACTTATTGGAAAGGATTTGTTTAAACCACCTCCCCTAAAAAATTTGGTTTGTATTTAAAACTAATAAATTAGACAAACTTCAGTCTGCACTGATCAAGGGAGAATAGAAATAAGCTATTTTTAGAATGGAAGACAAGATCATTTCAGATACAGTAGATTTTCTTTTTTTTTTTTGAGACGGAGTCTCACGCTGTCGCCCAGGCTGGAGTGCAGTGGCCGGATCTCAGCTCACTGCAAGCTCCGCCTCCCGGGTTCACGCCATTCTCCGGCCGCAGCCTCCCGAGTAGCTGGGACTACAGGCGCTGCCACCTCGCCCGGCTATTTTTTGTATTTCTTAGTAGAGACGGGGTTTCACCGTGTTAGCCAGGATGGTCTCGATCTCCTGACCCTGTGATCCGCCCATCTCGGCCTCCCAAAGTGCTGGGATTACAGGCTTGAGCCACCGCGCCCGGCCTAGATTTTCTTTACTTTTCTTTTCTTTTCTTTTTTGAGACAGAGTCTTGCTCTGTCGCCCAGGCTGGAGTGCAGTGACACGATCTTGGCTCCACCACAACCTCCATCTCCCTGGTTCAAGCAACTCCCCTGCCTCAGCCTCTGGAGTAGCTGGGATTACAGGTACACGCCACCACGCCCGGCTAATTTTTTTGTATTTTTAGTAGAGATGAGGTTTCACTATGTTGGCCAGACTGGTCTCGAACTCCTGACCTCAGGCAATCTGCCCGCCTCAGCCTCCCAAAGTGCTGGGATTATAGGTGTGAGCCACCGTGCCTGGGCTTTTTTTTTTTGAGATGAAGTCTCGCTCTGTTGCCCAGGCTGGAGTGCAGTGGCATGATCTTGGCTCACTGCTACCTCCACCTCCTGGGTTGAAGCAGTTCTTCTGCCTCAGCCTCCCCGAGTAGATGGGACTACAGGCATGTGCCACCATGTCCAGCTAATTTTTTATTTTGCAGTTTTAGTAGAGACAAGGTTTTACCATGTTGACCAGGCTGGTCTCGAACTCTTGACCTGAGGTGATCCACCCGCCTCGGGCTCCCAAAGTGCTGGGATTACAGGCATGAGCCACCGCGCCTGGCCAGTAGATTTTTTAAAAATGAGATGTTACTATAAATCATTTAATGGCATAAATCTGAAATTAAGTAAGACACATTTGTAGAAAATTGTAAATTGCTAAAATTGACTGACATAGAAAACCCGAATGAACCGCTTCTACACATTGCAAAAGTCTTGAAGAGAGTTTGATAAAATTCCTAAAAAACATATAGGCCTGGTATTTCTTTGGGAATATTTTCAAGTATAGATTCATTTCATATTTAGGGGTTTAAATATTTGTTTGCATTCTTTTTATTTTCTAATTTTATTGTTTTTTGAGTTAGTGGGATCTATACAATGTATATATTTTTGTTTTGATATTCAGGTTTGCTTTTATGCTTGTTTTTTTTTGTTTTTTGTTTTTTTTTGAGATGGAGTTTTACTCTGTCACCCAGGCTGGAGTGCAGCAGTGCAATTCTGGCTCACTGCAACCTCTGCCTCCTGGGTTCAAGCGATTCTCATGCCTCAGCCTCCCAAGTAGCTGGGATTACAGGCATGCACCACCATGCCTGGCTAATTTTTGTATTTTTAGTAGAGACAGGATTTCACCATGTTAACCAGGCTGGTCTCAAACTCCTGACCTCAAGTGATCCACTTGCCTCAGCCTCCCACAGTGCTAGGATTATAGGCGTGAGCCACTACACCTGGCCTGTAGTAATTTTCTATTGTTATATGATAGATTGCCACTCATTTGGTGACTAAAACCACACCCACTTACACAGAGTTTGGGAGGTCAGAAATCCTGGCGGCCTCGCCTATGGGTTCCACGCTCCAGGTAGCATCTGGCTGAAAGGAACGCATAGGCTGGGGCTGGGCTTTTAGCTGAAGGCTCTGGGAAGAATCTGCTTCCAAATGCATTTAAGGTGGTTGCAGAATTCTGTTTTAAGACTCAGGTCCCTGATTCCTTGCTGGCTGTCAGCTGGGGGCCACACTCAGCTCCCTAAGCCCACCAGCTTGCTTTCCAACGGGGTCCCCCATTTTTTTTTTTTTTTTGAGACAGAGTCTCGCTCTGTCACCCAGGCTGGAGTACAGTGGTGTGAGCTTGGCTCACTGCAACCTCTGCCTACCGGGTTGCAGTGATTCTCCTGCCTCAGCCTCTCTGGTAGCTGGGATTACAGGCGGGCGTCACCACACCTGGCTAATTTTTGTATTTTCAGTAGAGACGGAGTTTCTCCATGTTGGCCAGGCTGGTCTCAAACTCCTGACCTCAGGCGATCCACCTGTCTCGATCTCCCAAAGTGCTGGGATTAGAGGCGTGAGCCACCGCGCCCAGCTGGTCCCTCCATTTTCAAAGCCGGAAACATCATGGACTCCGTCTTGTGTTCCAGGCTTTCTGACTTTCCCTTCTGCCACCGATTGGTTTCTCTCCATCAGGGTAAAGGTACCCTGCTCACGTCTTCTCTTCCCCTTGTAGAGGCGGGGTGTTTGTTGACCAGGCTGGTCTCAAACTCCTTGGCCTCAAGTGATTCTCCTGCCTCAGCCTCCCAAAGTGCTGAGGTGACAGCTGTGCTAATGTTTTCATGTGAGCCTCACTGCGTCATTGTAATTTCGGATTTTCCTCGTGTCTTTGCAGAAGCTCAGGATTGGACTTTGTCAGGAAGGTGGGTCCCTCCTCTCAGCACCTCAAGCTTGTTTCTACCCCGGTCCCAAGAGCTGCAGAGGCTGGAGCTTGAGTCCCCACCTGAAGGTAAGTTCTCAGTAGGGGAAGAGCCATGGCAGCCAAGTGGATTTGCACAAGTGTTCGAGGCCCAGGCATGCCGGAAGTAAAACATTCCTGTGAAGAAGAACTTGGCAGCGGGGAGCAGGAATCTGCTTTGGAAAGCGAGACCCCAGTTCTGAGACCTCTTCACATGAGCCTCAGAGGCTGAGGCAGCAGGTAGCGTCTTTGGTTTAAAATGTAAATGAAGATACACCAGGTGTGGTGGCTCATGCCTGTAATCTCAGCATTTGGAGAGGCTGAGGCAAAAGAATCACTTGAGGCCAGGAGTTCGAGACTAGCCTGGGCAACATAGTGAAACTCCATCTCTACAAAAAAAGAAACTAGGCATGAGCCACCGTGCCTGCCTAATTTTTATAATCCCAGCTAATTGGGAGGCCAAGGCAGGAGGATCACCTGAAGCCAGAAGCTCAAGACAAGCCTGGGCAACATAGTGAGACCCCCATAGCTACAAAAACAGTTTTAAAAACTAGCTGGATGTGGTGGCATGCACCTATAGTCCCAGCTACTTGGGAGGCTGAGGTGGGAGGATCGCTGGAGCCCAGGAGTTTGAGGCCGCAGTGAGCCATGATTGTACCCCCATTCTCCAGCCTGTATGACGGAGTGAGACTGTGTTCCCCCCAAAAAAAACAACAAAGTGGTAATACAGGCATCAGGAGACAGCAGGGAGTCTGACTCTGAGGCCAGGATGGCTTGTGTGGACTTTAGTATTCTTCTGTTAGACATCTTAAAGATCCATAGGTCCATGTGAGGATAAGTCACTGCAGAAAATGCCTCTAGCTACAAGATAATTCCTTTAATAATAAAGATCTCATGGCTGGGTGCAGTGGCTCACGCCTGTGATCCCGGCACTTTGGAAGGTAGAGGCGGATGGATCACCTGAGGCCAGGAGTTCGAGACCAGCCTGACCAACATAGTGAAACCCTGTCTCTACTAAAAATACAAAAAATTAGCCGGGCATGGTGGCGGGTGCCTGTAATCCCAGCTACTCAGGAGGCTGAGGCAGGAGATCACTTGAACCCAGGAGGCTGAAGTTGCAGTGAGCTGAGATCGCACCACTGCTCTCCAGCCTGGACAATGGTGTGAGACTCCATTATAAAAAAAAAAAAAAAAAAAAAAAAAAAAAAGCTGTCTTAAATCTCTTTAGGGGTGATCATGTTCCACATGCCTGCAGCATCTGGGGAGAAGGCTGGGAGGCTCTCCTGCTCCAGGGCTACGGCTTTTGTGTTTCAGGTTCCCTGACACCAGCCTTAAGAAACCACAGAGAAGGATGGAAATGGTATGAAGAAAAGACTCTTCCTCTTTCCCAAGACTCCTGAAGCCATTGGTGGCTTCCTTCTTGGTGCGCCTCACTGGCATAGACGTAATTCTTCCCAATCAGCCTTGACCGGCATGCACGTTCGCCAGCCAGGAGGTTAGGTAGGCAGAGGCTACCTGCACTGGCCATGCCTCTGAGGTTCCTGGCTCCTAAATGGTCCCTTCAGGAGGTATTTGTTTTTGAGACAGGGCTTTGCTCTGTCACCCAGGTTGGAGTACAGTCCTGCAATCACAGCTCACTGCAGCCTCCACCTCCTGGGCTCGTGATCCTCCCGCCTCAGCCTCCCATGTAGCTGGGACTACAGGCACACAGCATTACACCTGGCCAATTTTTGTAGAGGTGGGGTTTCACCGTATTACCCAGGCTGGTCTCAACCTCCTGGGCTCGAGATCCTCCTGCCTTGGCCTCCCAAAGTGCTCCAGTGCGCCGAGCCCAACAACATTTTTGATCATCACGTAGGGGAGTGGGGTGGAGGGTGCCACTGGCATCCAGTGAATAGAGAAAGATTCAGGGTGTGGCTGAGCATTTTATAATGCATGGGACATCCCTCAACAGCAAAGAACCATCCAGCACAAGACATCAACAGACGCAGCAGCACTAGGCTGGTGTTGGATTGGCGGTCCTTGCGTGCCATACTTACGTTTACATCCAGTAGGCGTTGGGGAGGCTTAGATGGCTCCGAAATGGTGAGATTCCCCTCAGTGGGGGAAATCTCAGGACAGATACTGCTTGGCACCCAGCATCAGGCGAAATCCACCTGGTGACCCATCCCCGGCGTCCTCTGGCCGACCATGCGTTGCAGGGCCTCCTCCATGTCCTGGTTCCGCAGTGTGTAGGTGGCTGGTACAGCAGCGGGGTGACGACGTAGATGAGCGAGACCAGCTTGTCCTCCTCAAGGGAACGGCTGCTCAGGGGCCTGGCATACATGGCTGTGGCGCAGCCGTAGTGGAGCACGGCCACGGTGAGGTGGGATGCCACCGTGTTGAAGGCCTTGCGGCGGCCTGCGACCCTCCCAACGCCCAGGACGACCACCAGCACCCAGGTGTAGGAGAGCAGGATGAGGAGCAGGGGCAGCAGCAGCAGGCAGGGCACCAGGAGGACGTGCTCCTGTGGGGCCCGGGACCCGCAGGCCAGCACCAGCATGGCCGGGAGGTCACAGAAGACGTGGTTGACCAGGCCGTCACGGCAGAAGGCCAGCTGGAAGATGGCCGTGGTGAGGCCCAGGGCCAGGATACAGCCACCCGCGCAGCAGGCGGCCAGCAGGCCCCAGCAGACATCTACGGTCATGAGCTGAGGGTAGTAGAGCGGGCAGCAGATGGCCAGGTAGCGGTCGAGGGCCATGGCAGCCAGCAGCAGGCACTCGGAGCCCCCCAGGGCCACAAAGAGGCCCATCTGGGCAGCGCAGGTGGAAGGGGCAGGAGAACGCCGGCCAGCATGCGTGGCGTGAGCACCAGCGTGTAGGCTGCCTCCACCGCGGACACTGCCCCCAGGAAGAAGTACATTGGCGAGTGCAGGGCGAGGTCCACCAGGGCTGAGCCCAGGATCAGAAGGTTCCCCGCCCGGGTGGCCAGGTAGAGCGGCAAGAGGAGGGCGAAGAGCAGCACGCGGAGCAGCCCAGGATCACCAACTCCTGCAGGGCTGTCCCGTTGGACTCAGGCCAGCAGCTCGCGTTGGGGTCAGCGGCAGGGACAGGAGTGCAGGCTGGAAAGGTGTCACTGTAACACCTCCCTCCCAGACACCTGCATGCCTTTTGTTTGTCCTAGCCCCAGAACCCCATGCCCAGCCTTCCGGGGCACCCCCCTTGCTTCTCACTCTGACCCCACATTCTCTCAAGAACCCAGAATCCTCCCCTCCATCAGTCCTGGGCATCCCTCACTTCCCACTGTCCAATGTCCCCC
>NC_044979.1:142156155-142184866 GCF_008728515.1 Papio anubis
CATGGATTGCGTTGCTCTTGCAGTGGTGGTCATTTTCACTCCAGCCCACCCTACAGGGAGTGAGATCCCGTCTGAAAAGCCTCCCAAGTAGTTGAGATCCCAGGGACAGATTAGGGGCGAGGGTGTGCCACTGCTACATTCGGTGACAGGCGGAGACCCCATCACTAAAAATGTTTTGCCTTACAGTATTTTTTGGGGGATGGAGTCTCACTCAATGCCCCAGGCTTTCTGGAGTACAGTGGTAGAAGCCTGTCTCGACTCCTGATCTGCCTCTGGATTCAAAGAGATTATCCACTGCCTCAGCCTCTTGAGTAGCTGGGATTACGACACCTGCCACACATCTGGCTAGGTTTGTATTTTTTGTGAGGCCGAGGGGTTTACCATTTTGGCAAGCTGAACTTTGAACTCCTGACCTCAGGTGATGCCTGCCAGCCTCCCAAAGTGTGGTGATTACAGGCGTGAGCATCTATTGTCCCGGCCTGTTTCTTCAGAATAAATTTCTAATAGGTACATTTTGGGTAATGGGTGGGGTTGTAGTAAATTGCACATTGATTACTGGTACAGATACACATACTCATTAAGAAAAACTCCGGTGGATGGTGGTGGCTCACCCCTGTAATCTCCAAGGTTTGGGAGGCTGAGGCAGGCCAGATTGCTTGAACCCAGGAGTTCGAGACCAGCCTGGGCAATACAGTGAGACCCTGTCTCTACCAAAAAATTTAAAAATCAGCTGGGCATGGCTGGGCGCAGTGGCTCACGCCTGTAATCCCAGTACTTTGGGAGGGCAAGGTGGGTGGATCAGGGTCAGGAGATGAGACCATCCTGGCTAACTCACCCGGTGAAACCCCTTCTCTACTAAAAATACAAAATTAGTCAGGTGTGAGTGGAGTGCTGCCTGTGAGTCCCAGCTACTTGGGAGGCTGAGGCAGAATGGCGTGAACCCAAGAGGCAGAGCTTGCAGTGAGCAGAGATGCTACCACTGTACTCCAGCCTGGGCGACAGGCGGGACTCTGTCTCAAGAAAATATATATATATATATTAGCTGGGCATGTGACACACCTATAGTCCTAGCATCTCGGGAGGCTGAGGTGGGAGGATCGCTGGAGCCTGGGAGTCCAAGGCTGCGTGAGTCATATGTGCGGGTGCATAAGCTGCGTTCTAGCCTGGGCAACAGAGTGAAACCCCATCTCAAAAACAAAACAAAAATCCGTCCAGGCCTCACAAGGTGAGTCCTGTGACATTCCAAGGTGAGGGGCTTTGCTCTGATAATGGGGACCCTTCCAGAGAAAGTTTTCTCCCACCTGTGCCATAGAAGTGGGGTGGGGATGGTCCCAGCAGTTGATCCAGGAGCCCCTGGACAAGCGTGGCCTCTCCATCCTCTCTCCCCCATCCGACGTCTGCCTTCACAGGTGTCTGCTTTCCACAACAGCAAAGAAAGAACCATGGCCAGGTGAGTGTGGCATGTCTTTCTACTAAGCTTTTTCCTTGAGGGATTTCAGGATGCTCATGACTAATAAAGGCTGGGCGTGGTGGCTCACACTGGTAATCCCAGCCTGTGAGAGGCCAAAGTGAGCAGATCACCTGAGGTCAGGAGTTCGAGACTAGCCTGGCCAACGTGGTGAAACCCTGTCTCTACTAAATACACAAAACTATGGCCCGGTGCGGTGACTCACACCTATAATCCCAGCACTTTGGGAGGCCAGTGAGGCCCGGATGATGGGGTCAGGAGATGGAGACCATCACAGCTCTGGTGAGAGCCCATCTCTACTAAAATACAAAAAGCTAAGCTGGGCGTGGTGGCGAGGTAGCCTCTAGTCCCAGCTACTTCCAGGAAACTCAGGCGAGGAGAATGGCATGAACCCGGAGGCCATTTGCAGTGTGAGCTGGGTTGCATGCCTGCGTCTCCCAGCCTGGGCAACAGAGTGAGACTCTGTCTCAAAAATAAATAAATAAAAACAAATAAAAATAAAAATACAAAATTAGACAGGTGTGGTGGCAGGTGCCTGTAATCCCAGCTACTCGGGAGGCTGAGGCAGGGGAATTGCTTGAACCCAGGAGATAGAGGTTGCAGTAAGCTGAGATCGCGCCATTGCGCAATCGCGCCCAGCCTGATGCTTGTAAATTTATATCTGAAGTTCCTGTCACTTTAAAAAGGCAGGCAGAGGGCCGGGCGCAGTGGCTCACACCTGTAATCCCAGCACTTTGGGAGGCCAAGGCAGGCAGATCAGAGGTCGGGAGATCAAGACCATCCTGGTTAACTGCTGAAACCCGTCTCTACTAAAAATACAAAAAATTAGCAGGAAGGTGGGGCCTGTGACCCAGCTGCCTCAGGAGGCTGAGGCAGGAGAATGGCGTGAACCTGGGAGGCAGAGGTTGCAGTGAGTCGAGATTGCGCCACTGCACTCCAGCCTGGGCGACAGCGAGACTCTGTCTCAAAAAAAAAAAAAAAAAAAAGGCAGACAGATTACATCTAATATACGACTTGTGTTGTCTGTTTTAGACAACCGTGTCTACTTCTCAGGGGAAATACAGCTCTTTCGGGCATTTAAAGATATATTTGATCTTTGTATGCGAGATGTAGCAGACCCATTCCTCAATAACAACCACCTTAAAATAAACACCACAACAAATCTCCTGCGAGTTTTCTTCCCCTCTGTGTAAACAGCAGCTATTATGCCAAAGCTGCCGTCTGTGGTTCTGGTGGTTTGGTTTGGGGATGCAGGCTACTCAATTTCTAGAGACCCAGCCTTGTGTGTGGCGTAAGTGACCTGGATGTAACACTGCATTACCTAGAGGAATGAATGAGCGAACTGCGTGTTCTTGAAATGACCTGCCATGTCTACCGCCCTGCCGGGCAGTGCCTGATCTGCGTCTGGAAATTGCTTGCCATGATGGTTTTATTTTTTAAATTAAAAAATTTTTTGATTCGAGGTCTTGCTCTGTCACCCGGCTGGAGTGCAGTGGCCTGATCTGGCTCACTGCAGCCTGCTCCTGGGTTCAGAGTGATTCTCCTGTCTCAGCCTCCCAAGTAGCATGAGGAATATGAGCATGGACCACCACGCCCAGCTCATGTATTTTTTAGAATGATTTCATCATATTAGCCAGGCTGGTCTCAGGCTCTGACCTCGGGTGATCACGCCCCCTTGGCTGCCCAGCTCTCTTTGCATGTGAGTGACATCAGTGTTTTCCACCAGTCTGGAAGCTTTCTCCTTCTTCTGCTCTTCACCCCGGGTTCTAGGAATGTGTGAGTGTGGAGTGCACTGGTCAGAAGTTCTAATTCTAATCTTGAAGTTGTAAGAGCCAGAAATCCAACTAGAAGTAGGTTAGGATTTAAAAAACAAAAAGTAATTCTAGAACTTTTTGGGAAGCTGAGGCAAGAGGGGATTGGCAGGGCCAGGAGTTCAAGACAGCCTGGGTAATGTGTAGCAGACCCATCTCTACAAAAAATACAAAAAGTTAATAGTGGTGGCACATACCTGTATTTGCAGCTACTGAGGCTAAGGTGGGAGGATCACTTGAGCTTAGGAGGTCGAGGCTGCAATGAGTTGTAATCATGTCTTTAGACTCCAGCCGGGTGACAGACGGAGAGCCTGTCTCAAAAAAAAAAAATCTATAAGGCAGCACACAAGCCTTGGGAAGAGCAGGTGTGCAGTGGACTCCAAGCAGCCGGTATAGCCAGGAATCTTTCTTGTTCCTGTTCTACTCTGCTTCTAGAACTTTCTTCTCAGGCTGGCTTTGTCTATGTGGCCAGAAATGTCGTAGCCACAGCTCGTCTCCTGACAGCTGCAAGTTCTGCCGCGGTGAGGGACTGAACCTCCTTTCACTGATCCAGTTTGAAAGCTCTCTGGGGAGGATTCCATTGGTCCAGCCTGGCTCAGGTGTATTAGGCCCTGTCAGGAACGGCCTTCTGTGCCAGGCAGGGAGGGTTGGTCCCAGAGGAAGATGGGAGGCCTCGTGGGATTTACCACTGTCCACTCCAGGAAGGGAAAATGCTCACGAGCCTGGGTTTCTTTGTGCTTTGTGAAGCCAGGGATGTCTGGGTGTTTCACACCAGAAATGTCTCAGAGCAGTAGAAGAGGCTGGAACAAGGTGGCAGAGCCACACCTGCCCTGTCTGTGAGCTGGACGTTTTCACTTGCTGTCTTCCTTGGAAACACTTTTTTTTTTTTTTTTTTTGATTGGAGTCACTCTGTCCTCAGGCTGGAGTGCAGTGCTGAAGCAAATCTCAGCTCACTGCAACCTCCGCCTCCCGGGTTCCATGCATTCTCTACTTCAGCCTCCTGAGTAGCTGGGACTGAGGCACCTACCTCCCAGCTAATTTTTTTGTATTTTTAGTAGAGACGGAATTTCACCATGTTAGCCAGGCTGGTCTCGATCTCTGACCTTGTGATCTGCCCGCCTCAGCCTCCCAAAGTGCTGGGATTACAGAGAGGGAGCCACTTGCATCCCGGACAGAAGCCACTGTTTGTAGGAAGCCAAGTGCCACTGGAAATGACTCCTGTTAGGGCAATCTGGGCACTAAGATGACAATGTGCATTTCAACGCTGTTCGTCCAAAGCACTTTGTAAATCTCTGTGCTTTTCTATATGTTATTTCATGAATAAACCCATGAGAGGTATATCTATAGAAATTACATATTTACATGGCAATTATATATTTATATAGAAATTATATATGAATAGTTCATATAGAAATTACAAAACATGTATTAACTATGTAGACATTGTATGTGCATAAACTAGACATTGTGTCTATACTAGATGTGTATGTAAACTACATTAACTCTATATATGTATGTACATGCACATATACTACATAGATGCCAGGCGCAGATAGCCCATGCCTGTAATACCAGCACTTTGGGAGGCTGAGGTGGGCAGACCACCTGAGTGTCAGGAGTTCAAGACCAGCCTGCCCATGGCTTAAACCCTGTCTCTACTAAAAATGCATAAAATTAGCTGGGTGTGTGCCTGTATCCCAGTTACTTGGGCGGCTGAGGCAGGAGAATCACTTGAACCCAGGAGCAAAGGTTGCAGTGAGCCGAGACACTGCACCACTGCACTCCAGCCTGGGCAACACAGTGAGACCCCCATCCCCCCAAAAAAGGAAAGTCATTGGCTTCAGCAGCCTTTAGCCCTTGGGTTGGTGATAAGTTTTCTAGGAGATCGGAGGTGGGAAGAGAACCCAGGCTCCTAGGGTGATTGGAGATCTGGGCTTCTTTGTGGGATTGCCTCTCCCTCCCACATAGCTCCCGGGTCCCTGCTGCCCCCTCGGCTGTGCCCTGCTTCCTGCCCTCCTCTGCACATGCTTGTCCCACCGTTGGGGACACACTTTGGGTCACCCATTTGCCTATGAGCATCCCTCACCACCCCAGCAGCATGTGTCCTGTGCCCACTGCAGCCCTTTCACCCAGCATCCCCTTGAGCTCCAATCAGAAAGTGACAAAAGCACCCCACCTCATTTTTTTTTTTTTTGAGACAGGTTTTGCTTTCAGCCATTCAGGTAATGTGTGGCGCGATCTCGCTCACTGTAGCCAGCCCCGGTTCCCGCGGTTCCTGCCTTATAGTTGGGATTACAGTGCCCGCACCATGCCCACACTTTGTATTTTAGTAGAGATGTTTGCATTGATGTTGGCCAGGCTGGTCTTGACCTCTGTTCTCAAGTGATCCACCTGCTGGCTTTCCCAAAGCGCTGGAATTACAGACGTGAGCCAACCTGCCCGGCCTCAAATTATCTAAACTAAAATTCATTAAACAACATAGTGAGACCCCACCTCTACAAAAAATTTAAATAAAATTAGCTGGGTGTGGTGGCATGCCTGTAATCCCAGCTACTCAGGAGGCTGAGGCAGGAGAATCAAGAACCCAGGAGGCAGAGGTTGTGGTGAGTCAAGACGGCGCCCCACTGCACTCCAGCCTGGGACAGAGAGACTTCTGTCTCAAAAAAAAGATCTAAGACCAGGGGCAGTGGCTCTCACACCTGTAACCCCAGCACTTTGGGAGGCTGAGGCGGTGGATCACCTGAGGTCAGGAGTTCGGTGACCAGCCTGGACCGGGAGAAACCCTGTCTCTACTAAAAAATGGCAAACAGCCAGGCGTAGTGGTGCATGCCTGTAATCCCAGCTACTCAGGAGGCTGAGGCAGGAGAATCGCTTGAACCCGAGGCAGAGGTTGCGGTGAGCCAAGATTGTCGCCCACTGCACTCCAGCCTGGGTGACAAGAGTGAAACACACCCCAAAAAAAAAAAAAAAAAAAAAAATCTCTTTCTATCTCTATATAAAACTATATATAATATATAGATATAATAGATAATATCTATATATTATGTGTATTATATACATATACCCTCATATTTTCTTCTAATAGGTATAAATTTAAAATGTTTAATGGCCGGGCGCGGTGGCTCAAGCCTGTAATCCCAGCACTTTGGGGAGGCCGAAAGGGTAGATCAATGGCGGTCAGGAGATCGAGACTATCCTGGCTCGATGGTGAAACCCCGCTCTCTAAAATACAAAACCAGCTCGGCGCGGGTGGCGGGCGCCTGTAGTCTCAGCTACTGGGAGGCTGAGGCGGGAGAATGGCGCGGAACCCGAGGCGGAGCTTGCAGTGAGCCGGTGATCACGCCACTACACTCCAGCCTGGGAGTACAGCGAGACCGGCCCAAAATGCTTAAATGGGTCTTTAATTCATAGAGAGGGGATGGGAGGGGTGAAGGAGGCCAAGCCCTGTTCTGCATCTGTGGAATCCCTTCTCTGCATTTCTCTTGCTGTTTTAATTTTGAGCATAGCTTACATTGAGGATTAGAATCGTGCGCTAATTTAGCTCCTGCTATCCTCCTGTCTGGCACCTCCCACCTTTTTTCCACATCAGATCATCTGTAGTTCCCCTCCTTAAATACCGTGAGGTGGAGTCGCCATTTCCTACAGGGAAAACAGTCACTTCTACGCACGCTTCTCTCTCCCTCTCCCGCACACACCTTACACCCTGCATTTTCATTCTCTTTGTGGCTCCTACCAGACTTTTCCGGGCCTCCTTTGCCTGCCCATGCCAGGCCTCTTGCTAGGAATATCCTTCAGACATCAGATCACTCTGTTTATCTTTCGTGATTCTGCTCGCCCGTGACCTCCTAGGAAGCTTCACTTGACAGTACGTTGGATCTGGCTGCTGTCTTCCTCGTGCCCATTCTGTACGTAACCACATGTCTACCACCGCCTACAGTGTAGTTCCACGTACAGCTTCCCTTTCTATGTGTTCATCTGCAGCAACATTCTAAAGCACCTGGGGAACAGGAACGATTTTTGTGTTTAGGCCTTGACCCCAAGCACCTGGTAGAACACCGGCAGCGTGCTAGGTCCTTGAAAGGTGCTTGATTGCTGAAGGACTGAAGAGATCCAGTAGGAATGAAGAGATCCAGTAGTGAGATTTTTTTTTTTTTTTTTTTTTTGAGATGGAGGCTTACTCTGTTGTACAGCCTGGAGTGCAAGGGCAGGATCTCAGCTCACTGCAACCTACGCCTCCTGGGTTGAAGCAATTCTCCTGCCTGAGCTTCCCTAGTAGCTGGGATTACAGGCACCCACCAGCACGTCCAGCTAATCTGTTTTTTGTAGAGACGGGGTTTCACCATGTTGGCCAGGCTGGTCTCAAATTCCTAACCTCAAGCAATCCGCCCGTCTCAGCCCCCCAAAGTGCTAGGAGTACAGGCGTGAGCCACTGCACCCGGCCGAGATATTTTTTCTAATGATTTTTTTGTTTTCTCTTCCACAAAGTGTAGTACAAAGTTAGGGCCGTGCTCAGCTTCCTACCTAACCTAACATGGGGAGAGCTGACCTTAGAAGGTGGTAAGAGCAATCTCCTCTACGCCTTTGCCATGGTACCCAGTGCCAGCCACTCCACATTAATCAGCCATGTGCTGTCCCAGGGGTCACTGTCATTCGGGGAGGTGGCTGTGGGCTTCACCTGGAAAGAGTGGCAGCAGCTGGACCTGGAGCGGAGGACCCTGTACCGGATGTGATGCTGGAGAACTACAGCCACCTGCTCTCTGTCGGTGAGGAAGACTTCCCCGTGGTCCTCGGGTTACATGAACTCTTTTTCTTAGTTGTATAAAACTGGGGAACTGCTCACACACTAAAAGTGCTAGGCTGGGCATGGTGGCTCATGCCTGTGATCCCAGCATTTCTGAGCCCAGGTGGAGAGGGATCGGCTTGAGCCACAGGTGCAAGACCTCTATACAAATTAAAAAATGAGCCAGGCATGGTGGCATGTGCCTGCAGTCCCAGATACTTGTGAGTCTCAAATGGAAGGAACACTTGAGGCCCGAGTTCAACACTAGCCTGGGCAACAGAGCAAAACCCCATCTCTACAAAAAAAAATTAGTTGAGGGTGGTGATGTGATGTGCCTGTAGTCCCAGCTATTTGGGAGGCTGAGACGGGAGGATCATTTGAGTGCAGGGAGGTTGAGGCCGCAGTGAACTGTGATTGTGCCATTGCACTCCAGCCTGGGCAACAGAGCAAGACCCTGTGTCAAAAATAAAAGTGCTTGGCCTTGGGTTTCAGTGGTCAAAGAGTCTCGATCCCATTTGGGGTCCTTGTGAAGTTACTGGGCTAAGCAGCTGAGCTCTTTTCTGGCTGGAGACGTCCACCGTTTGTTTTGCAAGCTGAACTGTCTGCTTGCTTGGAAGGCCCAGCTGGCTCAGCACAAATCCTTTAACTGTTTCTCCCGAACAGGGTGTCAAGTCAGCAAACCAGCTGTGATCTCCAGTTTGGAGCAGGGGAAGGAGCCATGGATGGAGGAGGAAGAGATATGGACATGGAGCTTCCTAGGTGAGTGGGTGGCCTGCAGGGGGCCACGGGATGAGGCTCCTGGAATTCTACAAAGCAGAACCCATGGATGTTCTCGTTGTTTTTTTTTTTTGTTTTTTTTTTTTTTTGAGATGGAGTCTCAGTCACCCAGGCTGGAGTGCAGTGGTGTAATCTCAGCTCACTGCAACCTCTGCCTTCCAGGTTCAAACCATTCTCCTGCTTCAGCCTCCTGAGTAGCAGGGAATACAGGCGCGTGCCACCATGCCTGGTTAATTTTGTATTTTTAGTAGAGACGGGGTTTCACCATGTTGATCAGGCTGGTTTCAAACTCCTGACCTCAGGTGATCCACCTGCCTTGGCCTCCCAAAGTGCTGGGATTACTGGCATGAGCTATGGCACCCTGCCGGATGTCCTCTTGTTTCAGGCAACTGGGCTTAAAAGCCTGGGATCTTGGCTGGGCGCGGTGGCTCACGCCTGTAATCCCAGCACTTTGGGAGGCCAAGGCGGGCGGATCATGAGGTTAGGAGATCGAGACCATCCTGGCTAACACAGTGAAACCCCGTCTCTACTAAAAATTAGCCGGGTGTGGTGGCACGCATCTGTAGTCCCAGCTACTCGGGAGGCTGAGACAGGAGAATCGCTTGAACCTGGGAAGCAGAGGTTGCAGTTAGCCAAGATTGCGCCACTGTGCTCCAGCCTGGTGACAGAGCGAGACTCATCGCAACAACAACAACAACAACAAAAAGCCTGGCATCTTTGCAAGCAGCTGTGGACATTTGGCCCTAAACCCTGAGATGCCTCAGTGATCCTGCCACCTGCACACATCACTACACGATTCCTTTCCTGTCCTTGGATTTTAGAGAAAGGCGCATTCTATTTTTTTTTCTTTTTTTGAGAGTGTCTGGCTGTTGCCCAGGCTGGAGTACAGTGGTACAATCTTGGCTCACTGCAATCTCCGCCTCCCAGGTTCAAGCTGTTCTCCTGCTTCAGCCTCCTGAGTAGCTGGGATTACAAGCACGCACCACCACCATGCTCAGCTAATTTTTTTTTTTTTTTTTTAAGTGCAGATGGGGTTTCACTATGTTGGCCAGGCTGGTCTTGAACCTCTGACCTCAGATGACCCTCCCACCTCTGTCTCCCAAGGTGCTGGGATTACAGGCATGAGCCACCGCTCCTGGCCTTCTTTTTTCTTGTTTTGAGAGAGGGTCTTGCTTTGTCACCCAGACTGGAATGCAATGGATTGATCGTAGCTCACTGCAGCCTCCAACTCCCGGACTCAAGTGATCCTCTTACTTCAGCCTCCTGAGTAGCTGCTACTTCAGACACATGCCATCACACTGAGCTCTTTTTTTTTTTTTTTTCATTTTTGTAGAGATGGGTTCTCCCTATATTGTCCAGGATGGTCTCAAACTCCTGGGCTCGCACAATCCTCCTGCCTTAGCCTCCCAAGTAGGTGGAACTACAGGCATGAGCCATATGCCTGACCATCTATTTTCATTTGTCCTTTGATTCTGCTCTGCTGTCCCCACTAAGACCTCGATTGCTAAGTCTTCCTGTAGAATCTTCCGTATTTTCCCTGTGGTTATAAAACAGGCTTTCTCCTGTGTTCAGAGATTCATTCATCTGCCCTTTGTTAAAACAGCTATGATTTTGTGCCATTTGTTGTTCTTTTCATCTTTTTCTTTCACTGTGAAATGCCTTAAAAACATATTTGCTACACGTATAATTTAGTCCCCATTCTCTTCTTCACACCCACAAACTGGTGAAAGCTATTCCTGTCCTTTAGTGTACTTAATGACTTTATTTATTTTTGAGATGGAGTCTCACTTTGTCACCCAGACCGGAGTGTAGTGGCGTGATCTTGGCTCATTGCAACCTCCGCCTCCCCAGTAGCTGGGACTACAGGTGCGTACCACCACACCTGGCTAAGTTTTGTATTTTTAGTAGAGATGCCATTTCACCATGTTGGCCAGGATGGTCTTGATCTCCTGACCTCGTGATCCGCCCACCTCGGCCTCCTAAAGTGCTGGGATGACAGGCATAAGCCCCTGCGCCTGGCCAACTTGATGACTTTAAATCACTGCTGTCTCCCTCTCAGCTCACCTTCGCGTGGCATTGGTTCATGCTGATCACCAAGTTTCTGCTGTAAAAAACGAAGGGGCTGGGTTATTTGGAGTTGGCAGCATCTTTTCTATTAAACGCTCATTCAGGGGCCAGGTATGGTGGCTCACGCCTGTAATCCCAGCACTTGGAGACGCTAAAGCAGGCAGATTACATGAGGTTAGGACTTCGAGACCAGCCTAGCCAACATGGTGAAATCCCGTTTCTACTAAGAACACAAAATTAGCCGGGTATGGTGGCATGCGCCTGTAGTCTCATCTAATCGGGGGCTGAGGAGGGAGGTTCACTTGAGCCCAGGAGGTTGAGGCTACAGTGAGCTGTGGATCCTCCAGCCTGGGCAACAGAGCTTGACCCCATCTCAGAAAAACAAAAATCAAAGATCAGCTAGCACCAGTAATGGAATCAGAAATAATTAAACCCTCCAGTCATGGCAGCTGTCACCTGTAGTCCCAGCACTTTGGGAGGCTGAGGCTGGAGGATTGCTTGAGTCTAGGAGGTCGATGTTGCAGTGAACTATGATCACACCACTGCACTTCAGCCTGGGCGAGACCCTGTCTCTTTAAAAAAAGAAAGAAAGAAAGAAAGAAACTTGGCTTATCTTCCATGTTTTTTAGTAGAGATGGGGTCTCACGATGTTGCCCGGGATTGTGTTGAACTCCTGGGCTCAAGCGATCCTCCCACCCCGGCCTCTTAAAGTTCTGGGATTACAAGTGTGAGTCACTGTGCCTGGCCGATCTTAGAGGTTAATGTCAGCTTTGTCTACTTCATGCATCTGGTTACTCTACCAGCCTGGTATATGACCTTTTATATGACTTTTACATTCTTCTTTCAAGACCGTGTAATATGGCTCCATTCTGCCTAATGGGCTGTACTCAGTATAACCCCATGGGGAGAAGAGCTATTATTTCATTTGTCCATGTTTCTTCAAGAAGCTCTGGGGGACACTCCTTTAATCACTCTTTGGATCAGGACAAGGATTCTTTGTCAAACATTTGTTCAGGACACTGCTAATTAATTGATGATCCACACCGAAATTACTTGGGGAACTTTAAAAATACCCTTGGCTGGGTCTCACGCTAGAAATCTGATGGAGATGAACAGGTGGTCTTCACCTCTCAGAAATTCAGCAGTTCAGCTCAGGAACTTTTTTCTTTTTTTTTTTCTGAGACGGAATTTTGCTCTTGTTGCCCAGGCTAGAGTGCAATGGTGTGATCTCGGCTTACCACAACCTCTGCCTCCCAGGTTCAAGTGATTCTCCTGCCTCAGCCTCCCTAGTAGCTGGCATTACAGGCATGTGCCACCATGCCTGACTAATTTTTTTTATTTTTAGTAGAGATGGGGTTTCTCTATGTTGGTCAGGCTGCTCTTGAACTCCCGACCTCAGATGATCCGCCTGCCTCGGCCTCCCAAAGTGCTGGGATTACAGGCGTGAGCCCCTGCACCTGGCCATGAACTTTTTTTTTTTGAGAGCGAGTCTTTCTCTGTAGCCCAGGCTGGAGTGCAGTGGTACAGTCGTGGCTCACTGCAACCTCCGCCTCCCGGGATCAAGCAGTCCTCCTGCCTTAGTCGCCCAAGTAACTGGGATTATAGGCATGCGCCACCATGCCTGGCTAATTTTGTATTTTTAGTAGAGATGGGGTTTCACCATGTTGACCAGGTTGAGTCTTAGACTCTTGACCCCAGGTGATCTGCCCACCTTGGCTTCCCAAAGTGCTGGGATTACAGACGTGAGCCACTGCACAGCGGGGGCACTACAAACAGAGGAGTGACTCCTTGAGTCGGACATGAACTGCCTCAGAGGTGGGGCGGCAGGAGGTAGCGTCTTTGGTTTAAAATGTAAATGAAGATACACCAGGTGTGGTGGCTCATGCCTGTAATCTCGAGCTGGAGAGGCTGAGAGGCAAAAGAATTGCTTGAGGCCAGGAGTTCGAGACTAGCCCGGTAACATAGCAAAACTACATCTCTACAAAAAAAGAAACTAGGCATGAGCCACCGTGCCTGGCTAATTTTTATAATCCCAGCTAATTGGGAGGCCAAGACAGGAGGATCGCCTGAGGCCAGAAGCTCAAGACAAGCCTGGGCAACATAGTGAGATCCCCATAGCTACAAAAACAGTTTTAAAAACTAGCTGGATGTGGTGGCATGCACCTGTAGTCCCAGCTACTTGGGAGGCTGAGGTGGGAGGATCGCTGGAGCAAGGGAGTTTGAGGCCGCAGTGAGCCATGATTGCACCCCCATTCTCCAGCCTGCATGACGGAGTGAGACCCTGTCCCCAAAACAAAAACAAAGTGGTAATACAGGCATCAGGAGACAGCAGGGAGTCTGACTCTGAGGCCAGGATGGCTTGTGTGGACTCTAGTATTCTTCTGTTGGACATCATAAAGATCCATAGGTCCATGTGAGGATAAGTCACTGCAGAAAATGCTGCTAGCTCTAAGATAATTCCTTTAACAATAAAGACCTCGTGGTGGCTCACGCCTGTGATCCTAGCACTTTGGAATGTCGAGGTGGGTGGATCACCTGAGGCCAGGAGTTCGAGACCAGTCTAACCAACACGGTGAAACCCTGTCTCTACTAAAAATACAAAAAATTAGCCAGGCATGGTGGCGGGTGCCTGTAATCCCAGCTACTTGGGAGGCTGAGGCAGGAGAATCGCCTGAACCCAGGAGGCTGAGGTTGCAGTGAGCTGAGATTGCACCACTGCACTCCAGCCTGGCGACAGAGTGAGGCTCCATCTCAACAACAACAAAAAGGACCTCATGCTTTGAGAAAATCCAGTTGGTATACAGAATGAAAGGGAGCATAGGTCAGGAGAACATAGGAAGTGTGGATAGTGAAGGCCTCGTGTAACCTGGGCCTCAAGGGAGGGACCGGGCACTTGGTTTTACTACTTTCTGGGACAGAGTTTCCCTCCATCACCCAGGCTGGAGTGCAGCGGTGTGATCATGGCTCACTACAGCTTCAACCTGCCAGGCTCAAACAATCTTCCCACCTCAGCTTCCTGAGCAGCTCCGATTACAGGCAATTAGACTTGAAACCACAAAATGAATCCTCCCTTCAAGCTTTTCCTCAATACTTTTGTGATACAATACTCCAAGATTAACAAATTTATGGCCAGGCATGGTGGCTCACGCCTGTAATCCCTGCATTTTGGGAGGCCGAAGCCAGCAGATCACCTGAGGTCAGGAGTTCAAGACCAGCCTGGCCAACATGGTAAAACCCTGTCTCCACTAAAAATACAAAAATTAACTGGGCATGGTGGCCGACACCTGTAATCCCAGCTACTCTGGAAGCTGAGGCAGGAGAATCACTTGAACCTGGGAGGCAGAAGTTGCAGTGAGCTAAGATCACGCCAGTACACTCCAGCCTGGGCAACCGAGTGAGACTCCGTCTAAAAAAAAAAAAAAAAAAAATAGTTTGTGTTATTTTTTTCTAGAAGTTTGGCAAGTTTTTACCCAGCCAGATAGCCAACAGAAACACCAAGACCAACGTTTGAGCCATACGTTCCTAGACAAGAAAGACTGGACCCGAAATGAGCTTCATGAATGTAATGAACTAGGAAAAAAACTCCATCAGAGCCCAAACCTCGTTCCATCAAAACAGCAGGTCCACACAGGTGACTTGTGTGGAAAGAGTCTGATGTGTAACCTGGACTTCACTCCTAACGCCTACCTGGCGAGGAGGAGATTTGAGTGCGACGGCGGTGGAAACTTGTTCCTCTATTCGAAACTTGAAACTCCACCTTTAGGAGCGAATGCACGCGGACGTCACCAGTGTGGAAGTGCTTTAAGCTGTGACGAGGGATTTCCTGCAGCTCAAGGAGCCAGTAGTGAGAAACCCCACGCATGCACCAAGTGTGGGAAAGCCTTCTGCAGATCGGCCCTCATGGTGCATCACGGGGTCCACACGGGGGAGAGATCCTTTGCGTGCAGTGAACGGGGGCGTGGTTCCAGGGAGAAAGTTTGCCCCGACAAACAGGGAACTCAAACAAAGGAGAAACCCGGTAGAGACGGCAGAAGGGGTAAAACAATCTTCCAGAGGGCAGGCCTCTGTGTCCCAGGGACAGTTCACGAGGGAGCAAAGCCTTACAGGTGTTCCGAGTGCGAGAAAACCTTCTCCCACAAGTCGCGCCTCATCGAGCACCGTCGCTCCCACACGGGGGTGAAGCCCTACGGCTGCAGGGAATGCGGACGGTCCTTCTCCCGGAAATCGTGCCTCCTCATTAACGCCAGAATCCACACAGGGGAGAAGCCCTACGGCTACAGGGAATGCGGGCCGTCCTTCTCCCGGAAATCATGTCTCCTCATCCACGCCAGAATCCACACGGGGGAGAAGCGGTACGGCTGCGGCGACTGCGGAAAGGCCTTTTTCCAGAAGTCCTACCTCATCCTGCATCGGAGGACTCACACCAGGGGAAGCCCCATGGCTGCGCCGAGTGCGGGAACGCCTCCTCCTAGAACTCCTGCCTCCTGCCGCACAGGCGGACCCACATGGGGGGAAACCGTACCAGTGCTCCGACTGCGGGAAGACCTTCTCCCAGAAGGCGAACCTCATCCGCCATCACCGGATCCACACGAGGGAGAAGCTGCACGGGTGAAGAGGCCGCGGGGTCATCACAGAGTCACAGCACGAGGTCGCCGAGCCTCTAGAAAGGACATCCCCAGGGAGACAGCCCTCAATCGAAACCCGACGCCCCCCTAGGCAGAGGTCCCATATCGGGATGACATTCTACCACTTTGGTGGCTTAAGAAAAGCATGGTCAACCTGGCGTGGTGGCTCATGACTGTAATCCCACCACTTTGGGACACTGAGGCGGGTGGATCACCTGAGGTCAGGAGTTCAAGACCAGCCTGGCCAATATGGTGAAAGCTCAGCTCTACTAAAAGTACAAAAAATTAGCCGGGCAGTGTGGCAGATGCCTGTAATCCCAGCTACTCTGGAGGCTGAGGCAGGAGAATCGCTTGAACCCTGGAGGTGGAGGTTACAGTGAGCCGAGTTCGCGCCACTGCACTCCAGCCTGGCGACAGAGCGAGACTCTGTCTCAAAAAAAAAAAAAAAAATACAATGGACTCTGGGGACTCGGAGGCAAGATTGGGATGGGAGTGGATAAAAGACTACACATTGGGTACAGTGTAGGCTGCTTGGATGACAGGTGCACCAAAATCTCGGAAATCACCACTGAAGTTGCACCACTGCACTCCAGTCCGGGCGACAGAGCGAGACTCTGTCTCAAAAAACAAACAAAACAAAACAAAAAAAAGACAAAATTAGACGTGGTGGCACGCACCTATAATCCCAGCTATTCGGGAGGCTGAGGTAGGAGAATCACTTGAACCTGGGAGGTGGAGCTTGCAGTGAGCCAAGATCATGCAAATGCACTCCAGCCTGCGCAGAAAGGGAGAAACTTAAAAAAAAAAAAAAAAAAAAAACTGTCAAAGAAGAACCACAGATTCACCGCTGAATTCTACCAGATATTTAAAGAAGCACCAATGCAAATTCTTCTCAGACTCTTCCAGAAAATTAAAGGGGAAGGGATTCCTCCAAAGTCTTTCTACAAGGCCAGCATTACCCTAATATGAAAACCAGACAAGAACACAACACAGAAAGAAAACTACAGACCAGTATCCCTGATGAACATAGATGCAAAGATCCTTAACAAAATACTAGCAAACCAAATCCAGCAGCACATTAAAAAGATCCTTCACCATGATCAAGTGGGATTTATCCCAGAGATACAAGGATGGTTCAACATTTGCAAATCAATAAATGTGATGCATCCCATCAACTGAACAAAGGACAAAAACCATGTAATCATCTCAAGAGATGAGGAGAAAGCATTTGAGGAAATTCAACATTGCTTTATGACAAAACTCTGAAAAAAGTAGGCATAGAAGGAATGTATGTCAACTCAATAAAGGCCACATGTAACAAATCCACAGCTAACATCACACTGAATAGGGAAAAGCTTAAAGTTTCTTCTCTTGGAACTGGGACAACATATAAATGCCCACCCTCACCACTCTTATTCAATAGTACTAGACGGAGGTCTGTAGTCCTAGACGGAGCAGTTAGTCAAGAGAAAGAAATAAAGGGAATTCAAACTAGAGAAGAGCCGTCAAATCATCCCTGTTTTAAGACAACATGGTCTTATATATAGAAAATCCTAAAAGCTCCACTAAAAAACTTTTTTTTTTTTTTTTGAGATGGAGTCTCCCTCTGTCACCCAGGCTGGAGTGCAATGGCACAGTCTCAGCTCACTGCAACCTGTGACTCCTGGGTTCAAGTGATTCTCCTGCCTCAGCCTCCTGAGTAGCTGGGATTACAAGCACGTGCCACCATACCCAGCTAATTATTGTATTTTTAGTAGAGATGAGGTTTTACCATGTTGGCAAGGATGGTCTCGAACTCCTGACCTTGTGATGTGTCCACCTCGGCCTCCCAAAGTGCTGGGATTACAGGTGTGAGCCATCATGCCTGACTCTAAAAAACTTTTAGAACTGATACATTTAGTAAAGTTGCAGGATATAAAAATCAACAGACAAAAATCAACATTACTTCTGTATATTGACAGTGAACTAGCTGAAAAATAAATGGAGAAAGCAATCCCATTTACAGTAGCTATAAAAAAAATACCTACGAGTAAATTTAACCAAGGAGGAGAAGGTCTCTGTAAGGGAAACTATAAAACACTGGTGAAATAAATTGAAGAGGACACACAGAAAAACGGAAAGATACCTTATGCTGATGGATTGCAAGAATTCATACTGTGAAAATGATCAGACTACCAAAAGCAATCTACAGATTCAATGCAATCCCTATCAAAATACCAATTCTTCACAGAAATAGCAAAAACAATCCTACAATTCATATAGAACCACAAAAAACCCCAAATAGCCAAAGCAGTCCTGAGCAAGAACAAAGCTGAAGGCATCACACTAAATGACTTCAAAATATACTACAAAGCTACAGGAATTAAAGCCTCATGGCACTGGCATAAAAACAGATACAAAGACCAGTGAAACAGAACAGAGAACCCAGAAATAAATCCGTACATCTACAGTGAAGTCTTTTTTTTTGAGATGGGATCTCACTCTGTTACCCAGGCTGGAGTGCGGTGGTACAGTCTCAGCTCTCTGTAGCCTTGACCTCCTCAGGCTCAGGTGATTCTCCCACCTCAGCCTCCCAAGTAGCTAGGACCACAGGCATGTACCATCACACTAAGCTATTTGTGTGTGTGTGTTTGTGTGTGTGTGCGCGTGCACACGTGTGTGTGTATTTTTTTGTAGAAACAGAGTTTCACCACGGTGCCCAGCCTGGTCTCAAACTCCTGGCTCCAGCAGTCCACCTACTTCACCATTCCAAAGTGATAAGATTATAGGCATGAGCCACTGTGCCTGGCCAGTGGATGCATTTTTGACAAAGGCACCAAGAACATTCATTGGGGAAAGGACAGTCTCTTCAATAAATGGTAGGAAAACTGGGTATCCATAAACAAAAGGATGAAACTTGATCCCTATTTCTCATCATATACAAAAATAAACTCAAAATGAATTTAAGTCTTAAATGTAAGACCCAAAGCTATGACATTACTAGAAGAAAACACAGGGAAAACACTTCAGGACATTGGTCTTGGCAAAAATTGTATTAATAAGACCTTGGCCAGGTGTGATGGCTCACATCTGTAATCCCAGCACTCTGGGAGGCTGAAGTGGTCAGATCACTTGAGATTAGGAGTTCGAGACCAGCCTGGCCACATGGTGAAACCTGTCTCTACTAAAAATCTAAAAATTAGCCAGATGTGATGGCGCATGCCTGTAGTCCCAGCCACTTGGGAGGCGGAGGCAGGAGAATGGCTCAAACCTGAGAGGTAGAGGTTGCAGTGAGCTGAGATTGCACCCCTACACTCCAGCCTGGGCGACAGAGCGAGACCCCACAGGTTCTTTGGGTGGTCTCTGAATGTCATACAACTCTTATATATTTTATTAAAAAATTGTTTTGACAGAGAGTCATGCTGGGTTGCCCAGACTGGAGTGCGGTGATAAGATCATAGCTCACTGCAGCTTCTAACTCTGGGGCTCAAGCAATCCTCCTGCCACCTCAGTCTCCCAAGTTGTTGGAACACAGGTGCCAGCCACCACACCTGGCTAATTTAGTTTGGTTTTGTTTTTTTAGAGATGGGGTCTTGCTATGTTGCCTACGCTGGTCTTGAACTGCTGGCCTCAGGCAATCTTCCTCCCTTGGCCACCCAAAGAGATGGAATTACAAGCACGAGCCACTGTGCACAGCTGAGATTTTTCAACTTAGTCTTTTTGTACATGTGATATTTTATTCATAGAATCCATAAATGGTAGGGAAATTTCTGAGTTCAGAGCAATACATATAATATAAAACGTGATATATAGACTAGAGTTTCTTAGCCATACTGGAGGGGCTGGCTTTAGGTGATCCATGGACTCCCTGAAATTGGGGACACCAGTGGAAATATGTATGAGCTCATGGGCAGATTCCTGTGATTTTCAGACTTCAAAATGTCTCTTGGACTCAAAGATGCCTTAGGGCAGAGGACGTGTGTATCCCCAGTATAGAATCTCGGACAGTGAATGTCAGTGAATATTCGGCAGAAAAGCTCTGCCAAATTCAGTGCTCTGATGTGACTTTTTCATCAAGTCAAGGTTCCTGGGATCTCTTGTACATGATCATCTCACTCTTGTAAGGTTTCATCGTTTCTGCTTACCCTAGTTTTCTTTCCCACCCTGTTCCCTCTCCCACCAGACTGGACTCTGAAATGGGCATGTACAGAGAAGAGGAGACCCCACCATGCCTCAGGCTTTGAGTGGAGAGGACACAGCCTCTGCTGGGACAGGGAACAGAGGGATGCGGAGACCCTGAAGATGCTTATGGACAGTGGTCTGAGGTCGGGACAGTGGCAGGAGATACCATTCACTCAGCATCTCCAGGACAAGAGATCAGCCTGGCAGTTACATGTGTTTTTCTTCAAACTGGTTGCCAGGTTGGAATGGCCAATGACATCAGAGATTCCAACCTTCCTGACTGGAAGGACTGGACTCCGTGGGTGCCTGGGAGCTGAAGTGGACAATAGCATCTTCTCAGAGCTGTTCTCCACTCCTGACTTCTCCCAGCCTCAAGAATTCGTAACACACTCTTCTGGCTCCTAGCAGAGTCCAGAAAAAGGCCTTGGGCAGAACAGAGACTCTTTCCATGGAATGGGACAGATTTTGGGAAAAATCATGACCATCCTGCTCGCCGAGCATAAGGAGGAGAGCCCCCAGGTGAGCACCTCAGGGTACCCCCTCTGGGAGGTGGGGGATAATGAAGTGTCGGGACCATCAGGTGAGGTGACTGGAGGAAGAAGAGGTGGGATAGGATTGACTAAGACGAAGGAAGGGGGCCAGGCATGGTAGCTCACGCCTGTAACCCCAACACTTTGGGAGGCCGAGGCAGGCAGATCACCTGAGGTCAGGAGTTCAAGACCAGCCTGGCCAACATGGTGAAACCCCATCTCTACTAAAAGTACAAAAATTAGCTGGGCGGTAGTGATGCGCGCCTGTAATCCCAGCTACTCGGGAGGCTGAGACAGGAGAATCGCTTGAGTCTGGGAGGAAGAGGTTGCAGTGAGCTGAGATCGCTCTTGCACTCCAGTCTGGAGAAATTCAGGCTGGGTTCTGTGGCTCACACCTGTAATCCCAGCACTTTGGGAGGCCAAGGCAGGAGGATCACTTGAGGCCAGGAGTTTGAGAGCAGCCTGGCCAACAAGGTGAAACCCTGTCTCTACTGAAAGTACAAAATTGAGCTGGGCATTATTGCAGGCACCTGTAATCCCAGCTACCAGAGAGGCTGAGGCAGGAGAATAACTGGAATCCAGGAGACAGATGTCGCAGTGAGCTGAGATTGCACCACTACACTCCAGCCTGGGAGACAAAGCAAGATTCTGTCTCGAAACAAACAAACAAACAAAAAACGGAGGGACCCAGAGAGCCAGGGACCAGGGAAGGACGTGAGGAAGTGTTCTGAGGACAGAGAAACGGAAGAATGGGGAGGGGAAGGAGCAGCACGTGGGGTTGACAGAGGACAAAGTCAGAAAGACGGCTTGGAGAAGCCAGCAGTCTACAAGGCTGGGGAGGATGGAGAGTGGTTTGGGGTTAGGGGTCGGGGTCTAAGGTGATCAGCTGCAGAAGCATTACACGGTGGTCTGGTTTCTTTACTCAGCCCCTGGGGTAGATCCCAGACCCTCACGTAGGTCCCTTTGCTGGAAAAGGAAGAGGGAGTGGTCAGACCAATCTGAGGAGGAGCCAGAGAAGGAGCTCGCCCCTGAGGAGACCTAGGTGGCGGAGACGCTGTATGGCCTCAAGATGAAGCTGAAGCAATGGCGAGTGTCGTCCGTGCTCCCTGAGCACCAGGAGGCCTTCAATAGCCAGCTTGGTAGGAGGACACCCCAGACAGCACCTCCAATCCTGTTCTTCTAAAAAAGAGGAAATTTCCAATAACCACTCTTTTCCAATGGGAAAAATATGCCCCCAGTGGGTGAGCTCTCCATCTGGGAGGACTCAGAAGTGATCACTCATGAGGGACGCTTAGGAGACGATAGAGAATTAGGCTAGACTTGATAAAGGTCGGTGCTTGGGATATGAAAGCTTGATTTTGGGCCAGGTGCGGTGGCTCATGCCTGAGATCCCAGCACACTGGGAGGCTGAGGCAAGCGGATTGCTTAAACTCAGGACTTTGAGGATGTAATGAGCTATGACTGCACCACTGCACTCCAGCCTGGGTGACAGAGCAAAACCCTGTCTCAAAAGAAAAACAAAGCCCAGGTGTGGTAGCTCATGCCTGTAATCCCAGTACTTTGGGAGGCCGAGACAGGTGGATCACTTGAGGTTAGTTGTTCGAGACCAACCAGACCAATATAGCGAAACCTCATTTATACTAACAATATAAAAATTAGCCAGGCGTGGTGGTGCACGCCTGTAATCCCAGCTACCCGGGAGGCTGAGACAGGAGAATCACTTGAACCTGGGAGGCGGAGGTTGCAGTGAGCTGAGATCACACCACTGCACTCCAGCCTGGGCAACAGAGCAAGACTCCGTCTCAAAAAGGAAAAAATATAAAATAAAACATAAAATAAAAGAAAGAGTTTGGGGAGCTACAGAGAGGGGAGACCAGAGTTATTTCACCCTGGGCTGTAGTCATCCTTATTGGAATCTGACTTCGTTCATTCCATGGAATTTGGGAAGGGTGTGTATATGGAATAAATGTGTCTGGGATAGCTGCATTCAGCATTGCACACCCCCAACTAGGGAAATGGATCACCTTCTCAGGACAACTTGATCCAGCTGCCTGCTTGGGGTCAGAAGTAAAGACTAACCGGGACCTCCACAAGAAGTCCCGTCCCCTGGATACAAACAGGGGGAGGGCGGTGGCAGCACCTGGCTTCTTATTGCATGCAGATATCAGCTGGCCACGTGAAGCCCCATTTCACCACCTTCAGAGGCCATCTGCCAAGTGCGTCTATTCTAGATCCTACAGCTGTGATCACACGCACTGAGTGGGTGTGAAGAGCGGGGCGTCCAGGACTTTCCAGCCCAACCCCACAGGGTCTTTCTTCTTGGCCCCAGTCTCTGGCTTCTGTTAATGTGGCTGCGAGGACAAGCTCTCTCTCCCCGCATACAGGACTGTCACGCCATTCACGTGCAGTGTGAGGTCAGCCTTTCCTGGGTGGTTGAAGAATCTGTGCGAGTTAACATTATTATATTATATTAAAGCATAATTGTATTAATTGAATTTCAGTAGAGACTGTGTGGCTCAGGCTGGAGGGCGGTGGCTCTTCACAGGTGTCATCCCTGCTGATCAGCTCGCGAGCTTTGACCTGCTCCGTGTCTGACCTGGGCCGGTTCACCTCTCCTTAGGCAACCTGGTGGTCCCCTGCTCCTGGGAGGTCACCAATTAATGCCAAACTCCTGGGACCGAGCGATCCCCTCACCTCAACCTCCCAAGGAGCTGGGACTACAGGCATGAGCCACCACACGCAGCACAGTTGACATTTCTTGTGTGCACCCAGAAATGTCATCCTGGTGACCAAGGAGAGAATGTGATGCCCCCTGTTTATAAGAGCCCAGTGCCCACGCTATAATGGGGTTACCAAGTGTCTATCAGTGCTCGGACAAAAAGTCTTCCATGAGAAGGAGTGAGGCTCAGCCAGGCACAGTGGCTCAGCCCTATAATCCCAGCACTTTGGGAGGCAGAGGAGGGAGGATTGCTTGAGGCCAGGAGTTTGAGGCTAGCCTGGGCAACACAGAACCAACCCCCCACACACACTCCCCAAAAATTAAAAAATTAGCCTAGCATGTTTGCAAGTTTCTGTGGTCCCAGCTACTCAGGAGGCTGAGTCGGGAGGATTGCATGAGCCCAGGAGGTCAAGGCTGCAGTGAGCTATGATAACATCACTGCACTGCAGCCTGGGCACCACAGCAAGACCCTGCCCCTAAAAAAAAATTAAAACATTAACAATAAAAATAAAATAAAGATCACCCGGGCAGCTTAAAACTCAGGTTATCCCTGTAGTCAGTGCTACAAGGCATTGACCATTAGCACTGACCAGTGTCTTCAAGAAGCTTCCATCGACCGGGCGTGGTGGCCCACGCCTGTTATCCTAGCACTTTGAGAGGCCTAGGTGGGCGGATCACGAGGTCAGGAGATCAAGACCATCCTGGCTAACACGGTGTAACCCCGTCTCTACCAAAAATGCAAAAAATGAGCCGGGCATGGTGATGGGCGTGTGTAGTCCCAGCTACTCAGGAGGCTGAGGCAGGAGAATGGCGTGAACCCGGGAGGCGGAGTTTACAGTGAGCCGAGATTGCACCACTGCACTCCAGCCTGGGCGACAGAGCGAGACTCTGTCTCAAAAACAAAACAAAAAGAAGCTTCCATCAGAGGCTGCAAAATGGTACCCACAGGCCAAGCCCGGCTGTAGATTGCCTTGATTGGCCCATGAAGAGTTTGAAAATAATTGTAACTAACTGCCAATATTCAAACATTTGGAGATTTCCTGTGAAAAAACAATCTGCATTTTCCAATTCTCTGGCCACGCGGAGCCCACATTCGGGCCTAGTAAGTGCCCAGGAGCTGGGCTACAAATGCAGCTACCTCTTTAGAGTTGGCCTTGATGCCCACAGGCCTCTCTCCCAGGGGCCAGGTCTGCTCAAGCCTCACCAGCCCTGCTGGAAAAGTGCAATTCCTGGAGTGCGTTCTGACCAGGAAGGACTCCTTAGAGCTCCTGAGGAAGGCATGGGCCTCTGGCCTGAGGCTCACTGCAGCTGTCCCAGTGCTGCCACCACCTCCGGGCTGTGGTTTTGTCTTGTTTTGTTTTGTTTTATTTTATTTTATTTTATTTTTTTGAGACGGAGTCTCGCTGTGCTCCCAGGCTGGAATGCAGTGGGCGGATCTCGCTCACTGCAAGCTCCTCCCAGTTCACGCCATTCTCCCGCCTCACAGCCTCCCAAGTAGCTGAGACTACAGGCTTCACCACCACTGGCTAGTTTTTATTTTTGTAGAGACGGGTTTCACTCATGTTAGCCAGGGATAGTCTCCCATCTCCTGACTCCTCGTGATCCACCTGCCTCGGCCTCCCAAAGTGTTGGATTATAGGCTTGAGCCACTGCTACTTCGGGTCAGTTCTCTTTGTTTTGTTTTAGAGACACAGTTATACTCCCCAGATCTAGGGCTGGAGTGCAGTGGCAGTCAAGTAGCCTCACTGCAGCCCTTGACCTCCGGGCCTTAAGTGATCCTCCCGCCCTCAGCCCTGAGTAGCTGGGGACTACAGGTGCCCACCACATCTGGTTCAGTTTTGAATTTTTTATAGAGATGCTGCCCAGGCTGGTCTCTGCTAGACTCCTGACTCGAGCAATCCTCCTGCCTCCGGGCCTCCCAAAGTGCTGGAATTATAGGCTTCTAGGCCATCCTACCTGGCTTACTTTTATTTGCCTCATTATTATTTCTTCTTGAGACAGGGTCTCTATTCTGTCACCTGGGTTGAGAGGCAGTGGCATGAGCATAGCTCACTGCAGCCTCGGGAACCTCCTGGCCTCAACGATCCTCCCACTTCAGCCTCCTGAGTGGCTGGGATTACAAGTTCATGTGCCTCAACACTCCAGCCTCCATTTCTTGGTTATTTGTGAGATGGGATCTTGCCATTGTTCCCAGGGTGGTCTTGAACTCCTGGCCTCCAAAGCGATCCTCCTCCTGTCTTGGCCTCCCAAAGTTGGGATTACTGGTGTGAGCCGTTGCACCAGACCGCAGGGTGTGTCTCATGAGCGACTTCCCCACACATGACCCCACCTGACCCCTCAGAGAAACCACATCCAGAGATAGAAGGGACAAGGTCATTACCTGCGGAGGGGAGAGCCTCAATGGATAAATGGCCAAGGTATACTGGCTCCCTGGAGGAAGGACATAGGTCACTGGACAAGGTGATGTGGGCTCTGACACTGTGGGCACTTTTCTGATCCTGGGTGAAAGTAAGGATGTAGGAAGGATGGGAGCGTGGAGTAATAGCAGAGTGGGTGAGAGGAGAAAGTGGAGGCCCGGCCTGAAGATGGAGGGGACAATGGTGGGAGGTGATGGGCAGTGGAGATGCCAGCCTGGCCCAGCCGGGACTCAGAGCCGTGGCAGCGGCGCCCCCTGGTGGCCGTGAGGACGCCTGCTTCCCCTTCCCTGGGGGTTTGATGGCACCATCATGGCAGAAATGATTCAAAGCTGAGCAGGTGCCAGGCACCGTTCAATGTGCACAATACGTGGGTGTTTTGCTTTTAAATTGTTTATTTAAGAGATTATTTTTAAAAATTAACAGGTAATTTCCTTGGGTCTTGAAGTCATAATTTCTTTTTCTTTTTTTTTCTTTTTTTTTTTCCTAAGACAGAGTCTCATTCTGTCGCCCAGGCTAGAAGGCAGTGGCGCAATCACAGCTCACTGCAGCCTCAACCTCCTGCCTCCCAGGCTCAAGCAGTCCTCCCACCTCAGCCTCCTGAGTAGCTTGGACTACAGGTGCACACCACCACGCCCGCCCAATTTATACATTTTTTGTAGTGACAAGATCTCACTGTGTTGCCCTAGCTGGTCTTGAACTCCTGCGCTCAAGTGATCCTCCCGCCTCGGCCTCCCAAAGTGCTGGGATTACAGATGTCAGCCCCCACGCCCAGCCTGCGTGGGTGTTTCTACAAAATCGTATCTCTCACAACAACCCTGTGATTGCCACTATTATCACTGTCCCTTTTCACAGCCGAGGAGACCCAGGTGCTGGGAACTGAGGACAGTGATATATCCTATGCCAGTGCTATACTGGGATTTGAGCAACCCAGGCCCAGCCCAACCCACTTCAAAAACAAAAGTAGGCCGGGCACAGTGGCTCATGCCTGTAATCCCAGCGCTTTGGGAGGCTGAACTGGGTGGATCACTTGAGGTGAGGAGTTCGAGACCAGCCTGGCCAACATGGTAAAACCCTGTCTCTACTAAAAATACAAAAATGAGCCAAGCGTGGTGGTGGGCGCCTGTAGCCCCAGCTACTCAGGAGGTCGAGGCATGAGAATTGCTTCTTGAACCTGGGAGACAGAGGTTGCAGTGAGCTGAGATCCTGGCATTGCATTCTAACCTGGGTGACAGAGCAAGACTCTGTCTCAAAAAAAAAAAAAAAAAGTAGATCCAGCAATTCCACTTCTAGGTAGATGCTCCAAAGAATTGAAAGCAGGGATTCCAGCTGATATTTGTGGGATTTTTTTAACCTTTTTTTTTTTTGAGATGGGGTCTCACTCTGTCCCCTAGGCTGGAGTGCAGTGGTTAGATCATAGCTCACTGCAGCCTCAACCTCCCAGGCTAAAGCAATCCTCTTGCCTCAGCCTCTCAAGTAGCTGGGACTACAGGCATTCCCCACCATGCACAGCTAAGTTTTTTGTTTTTTGTAGAGATGGAGACCTGCTATGTTGGCCAGGCTGGTCTCAAACTCCTGGCTTCCAGCAATCCTCCCACCTCAGCCTCCCAAAGTGCTGGGATTACAGGCATGAGCCACTGTACCCATCCTTAACAGATATTTGTACACCCATGTTCATAGCAGCATTATTCACAATAGCCAAGAGGTAGAAGTAACCCAGGAGTCCACCTACCAATGAATAGATAAACAAAATGTGGTCTATCCACACAATGAAATATTATGCAGCCCTAAAAAGGAAATAAAATGCTGACACCTGCTGCTGCATGGATGAACCTTGAGGACATAATGCTCAGTGAAATCAGACAGTCACAGCTGGGTGCAGGGGCTCCCACCTGTAATCCCAGCACTTTGGGAGGCTGAGGTAGGAGGATCACTTGAGCCCAAGAATTCAAGACCAGCCTGAGCAATACAGTGAGACCTCATCTCTACCAAAAAATTTAAAAGCGAAGTGTGGTGGTGTGTTCCTGTAGTCCCAGCTACTAGAGAGGCAGAGGTGGGAGGACTGCTTGAGCCAGGGAGGTGGAGGTTGCAGTGAGCAGAGATCATGCCACTGCACTCCAGCCTGGGGGACAAAGCAAACCCTGTCTCAAAAAAATTTAAAAAAAAAAGAATAAGAAGAAGAAAAGAAAGTAAGGGAAGGAAGGGAGGGAGGGGATGGGAGGAAATAAGTCAGTCACAAAGAGGCAAATATGGCCAGGTGCTGTGGCTCACACCTGTAATCCCAGAACTTTGGAGGCCAAGGTAAGTGGATCACTTGAGGTCAGAAGTTTGAGACCAGCCTGGCCAACATGGTGAAACTCCATCTCTAATAAAATACAAAAAATTAGCTGAGTGTGGTGGCGCACACCTGTAATCCCAGCTACTTGGGAGGCTGAAGCGTGAGAATCGCTTGAACCCAGGAGGCAGAGGTTGCAGTGACCCAACGTTGTGCCACTGCACTCCAGCCTGGGTGAGAGAGTGAGACTCCGTCTCAGAAAAACGACAAAAAGGCTGGGCACAGTGGCTCATGCGCTTTGGAAGGCTGAGGCAGGCAGATCACCTGAGGTCAGGAGTTCGAGAACAGCCTGGCTAACATGGCAAAACTCCGTTTCTACTAAAAATCCAAAAAAATTAGCCAGGTGTGGTGGTGCGCTCCTGTAATCCCAGCTACTCGGGAGGCTGAGAAAGGAGAATCGCTTGAACATGGGAGGCGGAGGTTCCAGTGAGCTGAGATCACGCCACTGCACTCCAGCTTGGACAACAAGAGCAAAACTCCGTTTAAAAAAAAAAAAGGCAAATACAGCATGATTCCACTTATATAAGGTACCTAGAATAGTCAAACTGATAGAGACAGTAAAAAAGTGAAATACTGGTTATCAGAGCCTGGGGGTCATGGGGATGGAGAGTGAGGGTTTAATGGGGACAGTTTCAGTTTGGGAAGATGGAAGAGTTCTGGAGATGGATGGTGGTGACGGTTACACAATATTTTTTTATCTCTCTCTTTTTTTTTCTTTTTTAAGATGGAGTCTCGCTCTATCACCCAAACTGGAGGGCAGTGGTGTGATCTCAGCTCACCGCAACCTCCGCCTCCTGGGTTCAAGCAATTCTCTAGCCTCAGCCTCCTGAGTAGCTGAGATTATAGGTGTGCACCACCACGCCCAGCTAATTTTTGCATTTTCAGTAGAGACTGGGATTTGCCACGTTGGCCAGGCTGGTCTTGAACTCCTGACCTCCTGCCTGCCTCGGCCTCCCAAAGGGCTGGTGTTACACGCGTGAGCCACCATGCCCAGCCCGGTTGCACAATATTTTTGATGTAGCAA
>NC_044979.1:142184999-142185734 GCF_008728515.1 Papio anubis
TTTTTGAGATGGAGTCTTGCTCTGTCACCCAGGCTGGAGTGCAGAGGCGCCGACTTGGCTCACTGCAACCTCTGCCTCCCCAGTTCAAGCGAGTCTCCTGCTTCAGCCTCCTGAGTAGCTGGGATTGCGGGTGCGCACCACCACGCCCGGCTAATTTTTGTATTTTCAGTAGAGATGGGGTTTTGCCATGTTGGCCAGACTGGTCTCAGACTCCTGACCTCAGGTGATCCGCCCACCTCAGCCTCCCAAAGTGCTGGGATTACAGGCATGAGCCACCACACCTGGCCAACTGCTCCCTTTTGACCAATAATTTGGGAACGTGATTTTAAAAAAGCTTTAATTCTTTATATAGCCTTTAACTCACCCTTCCAGGAACTTAAAATGTTTTATTTTTTTCTTGAGACAAGGTCTCAGTCTGTCACCCAGGCTGGAGTGCGGTGGTGTGAACATGGCTCACTCAGCCTTGATCTCCTGGGCTCAAGCGATCCTCCCACCTCAGCCTCCCAAGAAGCTGAGACTATAATCCTGCCACCTCAGCCTCCCGAGTAGCTGAGACTATAGGCGTACATTGTCACGCCCGGCTAATTTTAGTATTTTTATTTCCTTGTAGAGACGGGGGGGTCTTGCTGTGTTGAAGCTGGTCTCTAACTCCTGCCTCAAGCAATCTTCCCACCTCAGGCTCCCAAAATGTTTTAAAAATTGTGGAGACTTCCCCAACTTATGGCCAAGATGGAT
>NC_044979.1:142185948-142221334 GCF_008728515.1 Papio anubis
TCTTTTTGAATTGTTGATTTGGTTTTGGCTGGTTTATCGTTTTGTCAGAGAGGTTCCAAGTCAGAGGTTCTCTGGCGGCATCCGAACCACTGGGTTCTGAGCTCCTTGTCTCCAGGGAGTTAAGATGAACATGCCAGAAGAAGTCGCTTGCTTCCGTCTCAGCTCTGTTTGCCCCAACTTTTGGGTAAATCATTCAAGCCTCAATTTCCCCATCTGTAAAACAAGATTATCAATGTAACTGCATCCTACATGGAGTGGACAGCAGACTACATGGGTGTCTCGAGACCAGCAGAGGCAACATAGTCTTGCTCTGTCACCCAGGCTGGAGTGCAGTGGTGCGATTATAGCTCACTGCAGCCTCGAACTTCTGGGCTCCAGTGATCCTCCTGCCTTAGCCTCCAAGTAGCTGGGACTACGGGCGTACGTTATCACGCCCCACTAACTTTGTAACTTTTTTGGAGATGGGGTCTCACTGTGTTACCCAGGCTGGTCTCAAACTCCTTGCCTCCAGCATTCCTCCTGCCCTACCTCCCAAAGCAGTGGGATTACAGGCGTGAGCCGCTGTGCCTAGCTAATCTTTAAATTTGTGGCAGAGACAGGTGTCGCACGATGTTGCCCAGGCTGAGTCTATATTTTCATACGGTCATTATTCCCCATGCTGAACTTAGAGGCAAAGTCTTATTATTATGGTTGTAGTTGAGAAAACCTGGGCTCAGCAAGATAACAAGGTTCATCTGAGGTCAGCCAGTTTATAGCACATCTGAGTTGGGACTGGAATTTATTCCCCCCGACAAATCTCCTGTTGTGTACAGGGTGCTGCCTACATAATGCAAAATATCCACAGTAAATTACAGAGGTGAGGCTGCAGCTGTAGTCTGCATGACAAAGCAGTCTTTCTTTAACATACACACACAAACACACACACACACACACACACTGCAGTGATCATCACGCACAGTATTCCCCTGTGAGAGAGAGTTAGTTGGCTTTTAGGTTGAAAATAAGCTTGATTTTTTCAGAAAATATTATTGATTCTCTAGAGCAGGAACGTTGTCAGATTTCTTTGCCAAAAGATTCAGACATTTATTTATTTATTTATTTTTTATTTATTTATTTTTTTTTTTTTTTTTTTTTTTGAGGCGGAGTCGGCACAATGGCTTAGGCTGGAGTGCAGTGGCGCGATCTCGGCTCACTGCAAGCTCCGCCTCCCAGGTTCACGCCATTCTCCTGCCTCGGCCTCCCGAGTAGCTGGGACTACAGTCGCCCAGCCACCACGCCCGGTAAGTTTTTTGTATTTTTAGTAGAAGCGGGGTTTCACCATGTTAGCCAGGATGGTCTGATCTCCTGACCTCGTGATCCACCGCCTCGGCCTCCCAAAGTGCTGGGATTACAGGCTTGGAGCCACGGCGCCCACGGCCATTTATTTTATTTTATTTTAATTTTTTGAGACTAAGGGGGTCTTGCTCTGGTGCCAAGGGCTGAATGCAGCGATGCAATCATGGCTCACTGCACCGTCGACCTCCTGGGCTCAAGTGATCCTCCTGCCTTAGCCTCCCAAGTAGCTGGGACCACAGGCATGCACCACCACACCTGGCTAATTTTTAATTTTTTTAAAAGAGATAGAGCCTGACTATGTTGCCCAGGCTTACTTCAAACTGTAGATAAGCGATTGTCCCATCTCAGCCTCCGAAAGTGTTGGGATTACTGGGATTACAGGCGTGAGCCATAGCACCCGGCCTCAGGCCTGTCTGATGAAATCGTCTCAAACTGCTTCTCTATAAAGGACAGACGGTGACTCGAGAACGTGAGCTTGGCCGGGTGTGGTGGCTCCGCGCCTCTAATCTCAGCACTTTGGGAAAGCCAAAGCGGTGGAGTCACTGAGGTCAGGAGTTCAAGACCAGCCCTGACCAACATGGTAAACCCCATCTCTACTAAATACAAAAATTAGCCGGCACTCAGTGGCAGGTGCCTCTAATCCAGCTACTCAGGAAGAGCACTGAGGCAGAAGAACCGCTGAACCTGAAGCGGGCTGCAATGAGCTGAGATCGCTCTTGCTGCACTCCAGCTGGCGACAGCATGAAACTCTGTCTCAGAAAGGCAGGAAAATAAAATTAAAAAAAACGTGAGTTCAAGGAACCGGACTCACGCCATCTTGTTTCCGCCCGGGCGTTTATTTGCTTGTTTATTTGTGTTTCTTTTCTCCTTCACCAGAAAGCTGACTTCACGAGACCGCGGATCTCATTCGCTGATCGACGCTGCATATTCAGCATCTTGGAGAATGAGGTTGGTGACGTTAATGAAATCCCGCCCAGCAGGGCCGACCCTGGGAGTCTCTTTGTGAAAGTGCTCCTGAACTCAAGCCAGAGACTTAGCTTTGGAAGAAAATCTGGAAAAGGTGACCTCAACTAAACTGGTCCAAATCCATGAGCATAACCGAATCTTTCCTCATGCACTCTCCCCTTGGCCCAGGTTTAATTTGGCTGCTGATGGTCATATTAGTTTCAGTGAGGGTGTCACTCTACCCTGGGGGAAGATTTGGGTTCTGTGGGTTGATGTTATTTTATTTTACTATTTCATTTTATTTATTTATTTTATTTTATTTTTATTTTATTTTATTTTTTACTTGAGACAGGGTCTCACTCTGTTACCCAGGCTGGAGTGCAGTGGTGGGATCAGAGCTCGCTGCAGCCTCAAACTCCTGGGATCAAGCGATCCTCCTGCCTCAGCCTCCCGAGTAGCTGGAACCGTGGATGCATGTCACACACCCAGGTTTTTTTTTAATTTTTGGTAGAGACAGGGTCTCGCTATGTTGCCTAGGCTGGTCTCCAACTTCTGGACTCAAGCCCTCTTCCCACCTCAGACTCCCAAAATGCTGGGATTGCAGGTGTGAGCCATTAGATGTCGTGATTTAAAACAAAACCCGCTTCTGTGTTTGACACGGGGCCTTTCACTCATGCTCTGGCTCTCTGCCGTGGTGCTGTGGTTCTCATTCTGGGATTTTTATTCCCTCCAACGTGCCTTCCTCTGGTGACATCTATAGGCAGCTGCGTAATTCATGCCCACAAAACAGGACAAACCGAGGAGCCTGGAGCAGCCAGGGTTCCTCTGGAAATAAATATTCTGTATTCTGTTGCATGCACACATATATGCACTTTTTTTTTTTTTGAGATGGAGTTTTGCTCTTGTTACTTGGCTGGAATTTTTAATGGCATGATGTTTGGCTCACTGTAACCTCCTTCTCTGGGTTCAGCGATTCTCCTGCCTCAGTCTCCTGGTGGCTAGGATTACAGGCACCACACCTGGCTATTTTTTTGAATTTTAAGACCACCATGTTGAGCAGGCTGGTCTCGAACTCCACGAGCCTCAAGTGATGCACCCACCTCGGCCTCCCAAAGTGCTGGGATTACAGCCATGATGCTTAGCCCATATTTTCTTATTATCAAAAACCCTAATACTTATTATAGCCTCTAACCCACACTTCCCCTTCGGGCAAACGTTTACAAGGCTTATGGGCATCTCCTCCCCTTGCCTTAAATACCTACAACTGTACAAAACACGTGAAACAGCAGTTTGTTTTCGTTTTTGGGAAGGGTCTTGCTCTGCTGTATAGGCTGGTGTACAGTGGCACAATCAGGCTTATTACTAGTCTCAAGCCTTCCAGGCTCAAGCAGTCCTCTACCTTGGCCTCCTGAGTAGCTGGGATTACAGGTGTGAGCCACCATGGCTGGCTAATTTTTATATTTTTTGTAGAGATGGGGTTTCACCACATTGCCCAGGATGGTCTTGGACTCCTGAGCTTGAGCGATCTGCCCACCTCAGCCTCTTGCAGTGCTGGGATTACAGGTGTGAGCCACCAAAAGCTTTTAATTCTTTTTTTTTTTTTTTTTTTTTGAGATGGAGTCTTGCTCTTGTCACCCAGGCTGGAGTGCAGGAGGCGCCGACCTGGCTCACTGCAACCTCTGCCTCCCAGTTCAGCGAGTCTCCTGCTTCCAGCCTCCTGAGTGGCCCTGGGATGCGGGTGCGCTTTCCTACGCCCGAGGCTAATTTTTGTATTTTCAGTAGAGATGGGGTTTTTGCCATGTTGGCCAGACTGGTCCTCAGACTCCTGACCTCGGGTGATCCTTACCTCAGCCTCCCAAAGTGCTGGGATTACAGGCATAGGCCTACACCTGGCCAGCTTTCCGCTCCCTTTGACCAATAATTTAGGGGCGTGATTTAAAAGCTTTTAATTCTTTATATAGCCTTTAACTCACCCTTCCAGGAACTTAAAATGTTTTATTTTTTTTTCTTGAGACAGGTCTCAGTCTGTCACCAGGCTGGAGTGCTGGTGGTGTGAACATGGCTCACTCAGCCTTGATCTCCCTGGGCTCAGCGATCCTCCCCACCTCAGCCTCCCAGGCTGGAACTATGACCCTGCCACCTCAGCCTCCCGAGTAGAGACTATGGCGTGCATTGTCCATGGCTAATTTTAGTATTTTATTTCCTTGTAGAGACGGGGGTTCTTGCTGTGTTGCTCAAGCTGGTCTCTAACTCCTGCCTCAAGCAATCTTCCCACCTCAGGCTCCCAAAATGTTTTAAAAATTGTGGAGACTTCCCCAACTTATGGCCAAGATGGATTAACCCTCTGGCCTTAAATACCTACAAAACTGTACAATACCTACGAAAAGGGAGTTTTTCGACACCAGTCCAATAGGCGGCACTGAAGACCATGATCCCTGGCACAGGAGAAACCAATGAGGCAAATGTTTCCAGGTGCTGCGGGAGGAGGGCAGCCGGGCAGAGCCCAGTAGCCTCCCTGAGTGCAGGAGACAGAGCTGAAAGTGTGAGCAGGCCTGGCCAGGTGTAGTGGTTCACACCTGTCATCCCAGCACTTTGGGAGGCTGAGGTGGGTGGATCATTAGAGGTCAGGAGTTCGAGACCAGCCTGGCCAACATGGTGAAACCCTGTCTCTACTAAAAATACAGAAAATTTAGCTGGGCATGGTGGTGCACGCCTGTAATCCCAGCTACTCGGGAGGCTGAAGCACGAGAATCACTTGAACCTGGGAGGTGGAGGTTGCAGTGAGCTGAGATCGCGCCACGGCCCTCCAGCCTGGGCCACAAAGCAAGACTCCATCTCCAAAAAAAATAAAAAAGTTGGAGCAGGCCAAAGCAGCTGGAATTTGCAGGATGGAATCCCGCGGGAGAGATGTGCAAAAAAACAAAGTCTGGTGCTTTGCGAAGGATACCTCTTGACTCGAGCTCAGTTGGATCAGCTCACGCACGGGAGGAAATTACCCAAGCAAGACCAAGGGAAAGAATCACACAATAGAAACAGGCAGAATAATTCCAAAGTCCACAAAAAGCTGGGAACCATTCGTGTTCCCAGCAGGCAAAGTGAAAAGCCTCATAATACATGGGGCATTGAGTCACGCGTTCAGAGGGGCATTGCCTTCGTGGGGCAGCAGAATTGGCCCCAGACTAAGGGTTGCTCTAGTTTCGCAAGTCTCAAAAGGGTCACGTGTCTGGGCACGGCGGCTCATGCCTGGAATCCCAGCACTTTGGGAGGCCGAGGTGGGTGGATCACCTGAGGTCAGGAGTTTGAGACCAGCCTGGCCAACATGGTGAAACCCCCTCTCTACTATAAATACAGAAATTAGTAAGGTGTGGTTGTGCGCACCTGTAGTCCAAGCTACTCGGGAGGCTGAGGTGGGTGCATCGCTTGAACCCGGGAGGCAGAGGTTGCAGTGAGTCGAGATTGTGCCACTGCAGTCCAGCCTGGGTGACAGACTGAGACTCCCTCTCAAAAAAAAAAAAAAAAAAAAAAGGAAAGAAAAAGGATTATGCTATTTCCAAGTCACTTAACCATGTCCCAGAACAAAGCTCAAGAATATATTTTTTAAACAGAAGAATATTCAGCGCCCAACCAGGTAAAATTCACAATATCTGGTGTCCAGTAAAAAATTACCAGGCATGGCAGGAAGTATTGGCTCATACTTATAATCCCAGCACTTTGGGAGGCTGAGGCACGAGGACAGCTTGAGGCCAGGAGTTCAAGACCCGACTGGGCAACATAGTGAGGCCAGGAGTTCAAGACCAGACTGGACAACATCACCTCTACAAAAGTAAAACTAAAAAATTAGCCAGGGGAGGTGGTGCAGACATATAGACCCAGCCAGTTGAGAGGCTGAGGTGGGAGGATCGCTGAAGCCCAGGAGGTTGAGGCTGCAGGGAGCTATGGTTGGCGCCACTGCACTCCAGCCTGGGCAACACAGCAAGATCCTGTCTCTAAAAAATAATAATCACCAGGTATGCCAAGAAGCAAGGATTATACCCCAGGAAGAGGAGAAAAACCAATGAAATGAAATGACAAAGGATTAATAAAGAGATTAAAACAGCTACTATAACTGTTTGATATGTTCAAGAAGGTAAATGAAAATATGAGCACGTTATGGGTAAGTATGATGGCTCACACCTGTCATCCCAGCACTTCGGGAGGCTGAGGCAGGTGAATCATGAGGTCAGGAGTTCGAGACCATCCTGACCAACAAGGTAAAACCCCGTCTCTACTAAAAATACAAAAATTAGCCAGGCATGGTGGCACATGCCTGTAATCCCAGCTACTCAGGAGGCTGAGGCAGGAGAATCACTTGAACCTGGAGGGCGGAGGTTGCAGTGAGCCAATATCACCTCATGGCACTCCAGCCTGGGCAACAAGAGCGAAACTCTGTCTCAAAAGAAAAAAAATAAAGAAAGGAAAAAGAAAACTCGCTGGGTATGGTGGCTCACACCTGTAATCTCAGCACTTCCTGAGGCCGAGGCAGGTGGATCACTTGAGGTGAGCAAGGTCTCAGAGCCCCAGCACCAGGAAGTGGTCGATTGCAGGGTTGGTAAAAAGAATTTACTGACATCAGGCTGGGCATGGTGGCTCACATCTGTAATCCCAGCACTTGGAGAGGCCAAGGTGGGTGGATCCCTTGAGGTCAGCAGTTCAAGACCAGCCTGGCTAACGATGGCCAGGTGAAATGTAGCGATGGTGTAACCCCATCACTACTAAAAATACAAAAATTAGCTGGGCATGGTGGTATGGGCCTGTAATCCCACCTACTCGGGGGGCTGAGGCATGAGAATTGCTTGAACCCAGGAGGTGGAGGTTGCAGTGAGCCAAGATTGCACCACTGCACTCCAGCCTGGGCGACAGAGCCAGACTCTCTGTCTCTCAAAAAATAAATAAATAAAATGAAAATAAGAAAACTGATGTTCTAAGAGATTAAGCAAATATCCCAAGGGCAGACAGCTAGAAAAGCCAAAGATAGAACGGGATCTCCTGTCTCCTGAGCTTCTTTCTGTCCATTCAAGGTCATATCTAGATAAGAACATGAGGGGTTTTTTTTAATTGTTATTTTTTTAGAGACAGGTTCTCGCTCTGTCTCCCAGGCTGGAGTGCAGTGGTGCGATATTGGCTCACTGCAAGCTTCGCCTCCCGGGTTCACGCCATTCTCCTGTCTCAGCCTCCCGAGTAGCTGAGACTACAGGCGCCCGCCACCTCGCCCGGCTAGTTTTTTGTATTTTTTAGTAGAGACGGGGTTTCACCGTGTTAGCCAGGATGGTCTCTGACCTCGTGATCCGCCCGCCTAGGCCTCCCAAAGTGCTGGGATTACAGTCTGAGCCACCGTGCCCGGCCAGTTTTTTTTTTTATTGGATGGTTTTTCCTGGGGTCTGAATCTCATGGGGACTTCTGACCAATACAGGGAGACCCCCGCCCCGCCAGAGAACCCACATCATGGACAAGTGCAGAAGATAAAAATACGAGACCCTGGAGCCAGAGATGCTTGTTCTCTTATTATGTGCGGTTTAGTTGCAGTTTCTCCTTAATTAACTCACTTAAGTCTTCATTAAATGTTGCCTCCAGCTCATCCGTAAGTTGAGACGGAGCCGCTCACATTTCTTGTTCATGAAAAAATCAGCATCCTGTAGCATTTTGTTTCTTTTCTGCTATAGCATTTCACACGTGCCTAAGCAGTTTGGGGCTCTCCCCATATGTATCTATATCTGTATCTATATCTATCTATATATCTATATATATTTTTGTCTCTGCTCAGAAACTGAAACATTGATTTAGTGACCACAGAGTTGGCCAGATAGCAAAAACAGCAAGAACAGGTTTTGAGTGAAAACTGCTGGAGAACTTCTTGGCAAGAAGTCCTCAAATGTGGTAGCCTGGAGGTGGCTCACTAATGCTGACACCAAATGTGTGCGCCACAGGTGGTGGTGGTTATAGCTGTGGCTGGTTTTTAGTAGGATGGGACGCAGGTGGGCTTTAAGAATCCCAGTTCTGGCTGGGCGTGGTGGCTGACGCCTGTAATCCCAGCACTTTGGGAGGCCGAGGAGGGCGGATCACCTGAGGTCAGGAGTTCGAGACCAGCCTGACCAACGTGGTGAAACCCCGTCTCTACTAAAAACACAAAATTAGCCAGGCTTGGTGCCACATGACTGTAATCCCAGCTACTCCGGAGGATGAGGCGGGAGAATGGCTTGAACCCAGGAGGCAGAGGTTGCGGTGAGCCGAGATTGCACCATTGCCCTCCAGCCTGGGCAACAAGAACAAAACTCTGTCTCAAAAAAAAGAAGGAAAAAAAAACCCCAGTTCTTGGGGAGGAAGTTGGCATAGAACCATCTGGGTCATGTGATCGACACTTCCACTGTATTTTCCAAAGGAAATTTACATTCAGGAAGGAAAACATGTTGAAGAGTGGAAGAAGAGCCAAGAGAGTTGCTCAGTACTTGAGCAATGCATTTGTTATTCCGAAGAAAGTGAGTTTAGCAGGGAAGGAGGGTTCCAGTTCCTCCCATGCCCTCGCCAATGCCTGGCATGGGTCAGCCTTCCTCATTCTGGGCACTTTCATTAATGGGTATTGGCATCTCATTGTGGTTTTATTTATTTATTTGTAATTTATTGTTGTTGGGGTCTTACTATGTTTCCCAGGCTGGTCTCAAACTCCTGGGCTCAAGTGATCATCCTGCTTCGGCCTCCCAAAGCATTGAAGTTGCAAGCATCAGCCACCACACTCGGCCCATTTTTTAATTAAAAGAAAATTTTAGAGACAGGGTCTTGCTTAATGCTGCTGCCTTGGTGGGCTAGAGTACAGTGGCTATTCACAAGCACAAACATTGCACACTACAGCCTCAAACTCTTGAGCTAAAGTGATCCTCCTGCCTCAGCCTCCTGAGTGGGTGGAACTACAGGCGTGTGCCACTGGGCCCTCACGGTGGCTTGAATCTGCATTCTCTAATGATGAATAACGTTAAGCATCTTTTCCTGTGTTTGCCACCCATATTGAAAATTTGTTTTAAAGATAGGATCCATACACCAGCATGTTTGTATTGTGAAAGAAGATAAAGTCTCAGGACCCCAAACTCACTCTGCCAAAGAGAAAGTCAAGCTTAGAAATTGAGTCATGCAATACTGGCTTCCCTTTTGTTCCCAAGCGGAGAGCTATATTTTCATAACCCTATGTTCTAGCCTCATGCGTAAGCCAGGTGCCCACCATGATAGAAGGTTACGTATCTTCCCAGATGTTCTCCCTTACAAGTTGCTCACAAAGTGAGCCCCTAATTCTTTCAGGATACATCTGCCCCTATAAACTAGCCCTGAAAGCAAGTTCTGTTAAATCTTACACGGACGATGTCGATTACCAGCTTATTTTCACATAGATAGGACAAAGACAGGACCAGAAATCATCCTTCCACCTACCCTGAGATAAATGCAGCATGGCCCCTTTCCCCTACTCCCCCTTTGCACATGTTTACTTTATCTTATGTAAAATGCAGATTTACTGAGCTCAAGATGAATGCAGCATAAACGCTTTACTCCCTCTTTTCACATGTTTATCTTACATAAAATGTAGATTCACTGGGCTTACAATGAAGGCATCACAGACTCTTTATTCCTTCTTTTCAAGTTTACTTTATCTTGCATAAAATGTAGATTTACTGAGCTCAAGATGAGTGTATCATGGACTCCTCTACTCCCTCTTTTCCCATGTTTATCCTATGTAGATTTACTGAGCTCAAGATGAATGCATCATGGACTCTTTTCTCTACTCCTTCTTTTCACATGTTTATCTTATGTAAAATGTAGATTCACTGGGCTTGAGATCAACGCATCACGGAGTCTTTTCTTTACTCCTTCTTTTCACCTTTACTTTATCTTATGTAAAATGTAGATTTACTGGGCTTCAGATGAACGCACCATGGACTCCTCTACTCCCTCTTTTCATATGTTTAATCTTATGTAAAATGTAGATTTACTGAACTCAAGATGAATGCAGCATAAAGTATTTACTCCTTCTTTTCACATGTTTATCTTACGTAAAATGCAGATTTACTGAGCTTAAGATGAATGCATCATGGACTCCTCACTCCCTCTTTTCATGTTTACTTTATCTTATGTAAAATGTAGATTTACTGGGCTTGAGATGAATGTGTCATTGACTTTTTACTCCTTTTTTCACGTGTTTACTTTACTTTATGTAAAATGTAGATTTCCTGAGCTGGAGACGAATGCCTCGTTGACATGTAAAATGTAGATTTATTGATCGCCAATCAGAGCCTTGAGAGAATGTGACCATTTGCCTCTCTGCTTACCCTCCCTTCCTTTATCCCTCCTGCTTGCTCTTTCCCCTTTAAAGAGTGAAGTTCCCAAACCCTCTTTGAAAACGCACAGGTCACAGATGCTTCTGTGGCTGGTGTTCCTCCCTGGCGTGTCCTCAAACTGCTGCATCAACCTCAGTCAATGGGGACTCCTGCCTCAGTCCCTTTTTTGGTTATATTATGTTAATGGAAAGATCTATTAGGGAGAGAGAAATTGATGGCACGGGAGAGGGAGGGGAAGAGTACATGGAGAGATGTGCTTGAGAGGGTGGCAGGAATGGCATCCAGTTTAGATGGTGGAGGGACTGGCTTTAGATAGGATGTGGATGGTTCTTTTTTTTTTTTTTTCCTCAAGACGGAGTCTCACTCTGTCACCCACGCTGGAGTGCAATGGCACGATCTCAGCTCACTGCAACCTCCACCTTCTGGGTTCAAGCTATTCTGCATCAGCCTTCTGAGTAGCTGGGATTACAGGCATGCACCACCATGCCCAGCTATTTTTTGTATTTTTAGTGAGACGGGGTTTCACCATGTTGGCTATGCTGGTCTCAAACTCCTGACCTCATGATCTGCCTGCCTCGTCCTCCCAAAGTGCTGGAATTACAGGCATAAGCCATCGCACCCGACCTGCTGATTCATTTTATAGCTAAAGGAGGAAGGCAGAGTGAGTAGACGCGGAGGCTGGGAGAGGGACGATGTCATCTAGGGAACTTGGGGACACTCTCCTCCGGTCGTTACTAGTTTCTTAAGGAGAAGGCAAGGTCATCAGCTGAGGATGAAGACGTGTTGGGGTTTGAGGAGATCAGGAATGCAAGAATGATCTGGGGAACAAGGAGGGAAAAGAGGGGGCCAGGTGCTGTGGCTCCCATGCAGAATCCTGTGAGCACTTTTGGGAGGCGAGGCAGGAGATTGCTGAGCATGAGTTCAAGACCAGCCTGGGCAGCATGATGAGATCCCCATCTCTGCAAGCAAAGCAGTAGCCAGGCATGAATGGTCGCGCCGCAGGTCCCAGCTACTGGTGTGAGGGGATGCCCCATAGTGGGGAAATCACTTGAGCCCAGGAGTTGAGGCTTCCGTGAGCTGTGGTCGCACCACTGCACTCCAGCCTGGGTGACAGAGGGAGACCTTGTCTCAACAAAAAGAAAAAATAAAAAGAAAAAAGAAAAGGAGGAAAAATGAACTAGGAAATAGGCTGGGCACAGTGGCTCATGCCTGTAATCCCAGTACTTTGGGAGGCCGAGCCAAGTGGCGGATCCACCTGAGGTCAGGAGTTTGAGACCAGCCCCAGCCAGCATGGAAAACCCATCTCACTAAAATACATAGCGAGCGTGGTGGCAGAAATACATAATCCCTGCCTACTCGAGAGGCTGAGGCAGGAGAATCAGCTTGAACCGGGCCCGAGGAGGTTCGCGGTGAGCCGACGCTCGGTCTGCGTTGCATTCAGCCTGGGTAACAAGGCGAAACTCCCTCTCAAAAAAAAAAAGAAGAGAGAAATTTCGGGAAATAGAGTCTGATTTCCTGGCGGGCATTTGACTGGCATGAGACATTTGACAGAAAGGAACAGAAGGCAACAGGCAGCGGCTGTGGTTTACTGATGCATCGGACATGACCTGGGATTCCCATTAACCAAATTTGGTGTCATCATGACCCAGTCACCGGATCTGGTCACCCTGAGCCTCTGCAACTGCTTCAGGTGTTTCCTGGCTAGTGCGGCACCACGGAGCAGTGTGATTCACAAATGCCTACATTATTCATGTTTTCGATCTACGCTAATGAGAACTTTGCCCAAAAGGCTAAATTATTAAGCGCAAGGGTGTGGTCTTCGAGCATGCTGTCTAGAAAACCGGGACGTGCTGAATTTTCTTGCTGGTTTTGCATCTTTAAAAAGTTGAGCTTTTACTAACGATTTATAATTGCTCCCTAAATGAGAGCTGGTGATGCTAAGAGGTATCAAAACCCTAGAACGTGGATGAGAAAAGAGAACCCTAATTCATTAGACAGAGAGCAGCAAACCCCTTCTGAACTGGAAGCCACTGCTTTTTAGAACACTGTGAAGGTCATTTTTGGCGGCCATACCATTCCCATAGCTTGTCAGCCAAGGTGGTTTTTTATTAGGCTGGTGCAAAAGTTATAATTGCAAAATTATATTATGGTTGCAATAATTGCAAAAACCACAATAACTTTTGCACCAACCTAATTAATAATCATTAATCACCTCTCGCGATGGAGAACACTGAATTCAGGAAATAAAACATGCTCAACTGTGACCTAGAAGCCCCAGAGAACTGTTCTGGACTGTTCTAGACTGTTCTGGACTCTTCTGGACTGTTCTGGATTTGGGCAACACATACCCTGTGCATTTAGAAACAGTGAGTTTAACTGGGTATTTAATAAATAGATAACAACAATACTGAAATCTTTTGTTGTTTTATTCATTTTCGGAAAAGAAAATGCATATACACATCTAGATGTAGGTCAAATATGCCACACTCTTGATAATAATATAATTGTCTTCATTTGGATAAAGATTTAATCACTTCAGTCCCATAATTTCAGGGCAGTTTAAAGGCTATTCATGAATAGTATAGGTATTTGTACAAAAGTACAGTATTTTTCCGCTGGGTGCAGAGGCTCATGCCTGCAATCCTAGTGTTTGGGGAGGCTGAAGAAGGAGGATCACTTGAGGTTAGGAGTTGAACACTAGCCTGGGCAACATAGCAAGACCCCTGTCTCTACCAAAAAAAAAAAATTAATTAGCTCTGTGCGGTGGTGTGTGTTGTATACCTGTAGTCCCAGGTCCTTGAGAGGCTGAGGTGAGAAGGAGCCATTGAGCCCAGGATTTCAAGGTGACAGTGAGCTATGATTGTGCCACTACACTCCAGCCTGGGCAACAGAGTGAGACGAAGGACAGAAGGAAGGAGGAGCGGGGAGGGATGGAGGGAGGAAAGAAGGAAGGCAGGGAGGGAGGGAGAGAGGGAGGGAGGGAGGGAAGAAGGGAGGAAGGAAAGAAGAAAGGAAAGAAGGAAGGAAGGGAGGAAGGGAAGGAGGGATGGAGGGAGGGTGGGAAGGAGGGAGGGAGGGAGGGAGGGAGGGAGGGAGGAAGGTGAATTTCCTACCTCCTTGACAGGATGGGAGGGATTGGAGTGAAAATTAGGTTGACTTATTATATTAAAAAACCAAATGTATTGTTTGATTTTCTCACATCTGACCTGTGTACTGAGAATTTAAACCCACTCAACTCCCAGTAATTACTGCTAAAACCATTTGGGTGAATTTCTCTGTAGCCTTTACTGATATGTGGTGAATTTCCATTGTGTCAATTTAGCAAAACTGGGACTGCATTCTAAAAATTCCCCTCCCTGCCTAGTTCTAGTTTACTGTGGGTAAGAAGACATATCTGTGGAGGGTGGAGGTTGGCACTGAGCTACCATGTAACCCGCTCCCCACACAATTGTGTAAGGTCCAGTCACTATAACCGCCGTCCTGTGTCTATAAATATATATTTTCCAATTTACAAAATACATTGAGCATAGTGCCTGTTTCACTTTACACTATATCGTGGATATTTTTCCATATCATTAAACAGACTTCTAGACTATCCTTTTGTTTTTAATGGCCCATCAATTAACAAATCCCCACACATTGGACATTGAGGTGATTTCCAATTGCGAAGAAAAACAAAATCTTGCCATTGCACTCCAGATGGAGAGCAAAACTCCATCTCAAAAAAAAATTTTTTCAATTTAATTCTACCCAGAAATTATCCTGGGGTGGTGGGTATCGTGCCTCTAGTCCCAGCTACTCAGGAGATTGAGGCAGGAGGACCGCCTCAAGCCCAGGAGCCTGGATAATTATTTAGTTATTTCCATTTTTTGTAGAGATGGGTTCTTGCTATGTGACCCAGGCTGGTCTCAAACTTGGCTCAAGCAATGCTCCTGCCTCGGCCTCCCAAAATGTTGGGATTTCAGGCATGAGCCATCGAAGTCCAGCCATGCTTGGGTTTTTGAAAACCCACCTGGCTAGGTTGGGAGGTGACCCTTGAGTGATAAAGGTTAGGAGTCCACCATAGCTGTTTCCCCTTCCCAAAAGAGATGCTGGAGGCTTGGGCTCGGGTAGTGACTGGGTCCGTGGAAGAGAAGCATTTAGTTGACAGATATTTAGAAGTGACATCTGCTGAGAGAACATGGAAGCGGGCCCACTGTGCTCTCAACCAGCTCACCCATCATACATGATGGAAGGGCTTCCCACATGCACCAACAGTTTCATCCCCACAGTGGCAGCTGTGGCTAAGTGCAGGAGCCACGCTCATCACAAAGAGGCCTTTATGCAGGCTGAGGGGGCGGAGCTTGAGGTCAGGAGTTGGGAGACCAGCCTGGCCGAACACAGTGAAACCCCGTCTCTACTGGGGTGGTTTCAGCTGTACATGGTGGCAGTCACCTATAATCCCAGTTGCCTGGGAGGCTGAGAGGCAGGAGAATCGGAGCTGCAGTGAGCCAAGATCACTGCCTGGCATTCCGTGCCTGAGTGGTAGAGGAGACTCTTGGCCTCAAAAATAAAAAAAAAAAGATCTACTTCTACATCTTCCTCCTATTCTTTCCTGGGAGCAATTAGGAATTGGTGGCCAAAATAATGAAGACTATGGAATCACCGTTTACAAATTGTTAATATATACATATACATGATATACATATACATTACATGACATAAATATGCAAATATGATAAACAACATATCATTATGCACATGCAATGTATGTCATATGCATAACATGATATGCAACATAAAATACATAATATGAAATTTACCATCTTAATCATTTTCTTTTTTTCTCTTCGGAGAGACAGGGTCTCACTCTGTTAACCAGGCTGGAGTGCAGTGGTGTGATCACAGCTCACTGCAGCCTCAAACTCCTGGGCTTAGGCGATCCTCCCATCTCAGCCTCCTGAGTAGCTGGGACCATAGGTGCACACAACAGTGCCTGGCTAATATTTTTATTATTTTTTTTGTAGAGATGGGGTCTTGCTTTGTAACCCAGGCTGGTCTCAAACTCCTGGCTTCAAGCAATTCTCCCGCCTCAGCCTTCCAAAGCGCTGGGATTGCAGACGTGTGCCACCGCACCCGACCCATCTTAACCCTTTTGAAGTTCTGTGGCATTAAATATATTCACATTGTGCAACCATCACCACCATCCATCTCCAGAACTTTCTCATCTTCCCAATCTGAAACTCTGTCCCCATTAAACACTCACTCCCATTACCCCTCCCCCCAGCCCTGCTAACCACCATTCTGTCTGTCTCTGTCGATTTGAATATTCTAGGTACCTCATATTAGTGGAATTATACAATATTGTCTCTTTGTGTGAATCAATTTTTTTTTTTTTTGAGACAGAGTCTCGCTCTGTCACCCAGGCTGGAATGTAGTGGTGCGATCTTGGCTCACTGCAACCTCCACCTCCCGGGTTCAAGAAATTCTCCTGCCCCAGCCTCCCAAGTAGTTTGGACTGCCTGCTTCCATGCCCAGATAATTTTTTTGTATTTTTAGTAGAAACGGGGTTTCGCCGTGTTGGCCAGACTGGGCTCGAACTCCTGACCGAAGGTGATCCTCCCACCTCAGCCTCCCAAAGTGCTGGGATTACAGGCGTAAGCCACCGTGCCTGGCCTGAATCAATATTTGATGCTCAGATTGCACATACTGGAATTCAAGTTATCATCTTAAGTGCCTCATTGATTCAGAAAACATGTTCAGTGAATATGTTATCTTTTTAAAATTCAAATAAATATAGTATTTTTCTATAGAGATGAGAGTCTCAATACATCACCCTGGCTGGTCTCGAATTCCTGGGCCCGAGCAATCTTCCCATCTCGACCTCCCAGAGTGCTGGGATTACAGGCGTGAGCCACCACTCCTGGCCTGGTCTCTGGTATCTTTATTTTCTATCAGAAAAATAGCATGAACAGAAAAAGTATCTTGGTTTAACCCATATGCTACTTTGATTTAAACGAGGAGATTTTTTTAAAATGTTGTATCTCTGTGGACAATTGTAAACACTCCCAAGAAAAAGAAAGGGCTCAGCTAGTTTCTATGGCAACTTAATGTCAGAAACCTAATTCAAAACTCTTAAGACTTATTTTCAGAAACTTTCTTTTTTTTTTGAGACAAGGTCTCGCTGTGTCACCCAGGCTGGCGTGCAGTGGTGCAATTGTAACTTGCAGCAGCCGTTACTTCCCGGCCTCAATCAATCTTCCCACCTCAGCCTCCTGAGCAGCCGGCACCACAGGCATGCACCACCATGCCTAGCTGATTTTTTTTTTTTTTTTTTTTTTTTCCGAGACAGAGTCTCGCTCTGTCATCCAGGCTGGAGGGCAATGGCACGATCTCAGCTCACTGCAACCTCCGCCTCCCAGGTTCTAAGTGATCCTCCTGCCTCAGCCTCTGGAGTAGCTGGTACGACAGGCGTGCACCACCATGCCCGGCTAATTTTGTATTTTTAGGAGAGACGGGGTTTCACCATGTTGGCCAGGCTGGTCTCGAACTCCTGACCTCAGGTAATCCACCAGCCTTGGCCTCCCAAAGTGCTAGGATTACAGGCGTGAGCCACCACACCCAGCCGGGGCTGGTTTATGATTATTATTTTATTGTGGAGACAGGGCCTTGTCATGTTGTCCAGGCTAGTCTTGAACTCCTGGGCTCAAGCAATCCTCCCACCTTGATCTCCCAAAGGGCTGAGATTACAGGCATGAGCCATCACCCAATCTTCAGAAACTTCTTTAAGGGTCTGGGCGAGGTGATGCTGGTTGGAAATCATATTTTCAACTTATTTTTGCTATTTTTATTTATTCATTCATCAAATAACTGCTGAGCGCCTAAATCTAGGTCAGTCCTGGGCTAGGCACTGGGGAATAAAATGTGGACAAGAGAGATAGGGTGCCGGCTGGAGGTTTGGTCGTTTAAGAGAGGCTGCAGGTATCCCTGAGAGAAACTGTTCACTGATGACACTAGGGTGCATACCATCCTGGTAGGAGGATATATTTGGGGCAAAGTGAAGATGCCCACTGTTTTACCCAGGAAACAGTCTGAGGTCCTGATCTAGGTATCCTGAACTGTCTACTTCTTTTTTTTTTTTTTTTTTTTTTATATGGAGTTTCACTCTTGTTGCCCAGGCTGGAGTGCAGTGGCACGATCTCAGCTCACTGCAACCTCCACCTCCCTGGTTCAAGCCATTCTCCTGCCTCAGCCTCTCGAGTAGCTGAGATTACAGGCATGCGCCACCACGCTTGGCTAATTTTATATTTTTAGTAGAGACGGGGTTTCTCCATGTTGGTTAGGCTGGTCTCGAACTCCCAACCTCAGGTGATCCAACTGCCTTGGCCTCTCAAAGTGCTGGGATTACAGGTGTGAGCCACCGCACCTGGCCTCAATTGTCTGCTTCTAAGCCACTGTATGTTTCTGATTGCGACATGGGATCTATTTTTGCACTTTTTAAAAACTTGAGGCTGGGCACAGTGGCTCATGCCTGTAATCCCAGCACTTTGAGAAGCCGAGCAGGGCGGATCGCTTGAGTCCAGGAGTTTGAGACCAGCCTGGGCAACATCGTGAGGCCCCCATTTCTACCAAAAAAAAATACAAAAAATTAGCCAGGTGTGGTGGTGTGTGCCTGTAGTCCCAGCCTCCTGGGAGGCTGAGCTAGGAGGATTGCCTGAGCCCAGGAGGTCAAGGCTGCAATGAGCTGAGATCACACTACTGCACTCCAGCCCGAAGAGCAAAACTCCGTCTCAAAAACAAATAAAAATAAAAATGAAAAACAAAAACAAAAAACATGAATCAGCTTTTAAAAAGGAGATCCTAGGCCAGGCGCGACGGCTCACACCTGTAATCCCAGCACTTTGGGAGGCCGAGGCAGGTGGATCACTTGAGGTCAGGAGTTTGACACCAGCCTGGTCAAAATGGTGAAACCCCCATCTCTACTAAAAATACATTTAGCCGGGTGTGGTAGCATGTGCCTGTAATCCCAGCTACTCGGGAGGCTGAGGCAGGAGAATCGCTTGAACCCGGGAGGTGGAGGTTGTAGTGAGCCGAGATCACGCCTCTGCACTCCAGCCTGGGTGACAGAGGAAGACTCCGTCTCAAAAAAAAAAAAAAAAAAAAGGAGATCCTGACACATGCCACAACATGGATGAACCTTGAGGACATTATACTCAGTGAAATAAGCCAGTCTGAAAAAGACAAATACTATATGATTCCACTTATATGATGTCCCTAGATAAAGCAATCAAACTCTTTTTTTTTTTTTTTTTTGAGGCGAAGTCTCGCTTTGTCACCCAGGCTGGAGTGCAGTGGTGCGATCTCAGCTCACTGCAACCTCCGCCTCCCAGATTCAAGTGATTCTCCTGCCTCAGCCTCCCAAATAGCTGGGATTACAGGCTACCGCACCCAGCTAATTTTTGTATTTTTAGTAGAGATGGGGTTTCACCATATTGGTCAGGCTGGTCTCGAACTCCTGACCTCGTGATTTGCCTGCCTCAGCCTCCCAAACTGCTGGGATTACAGGTGTGGGCCAGTAGTCAAACTCTTAGAAGTAGAAAATACAATGATGTTTACCAGGAGCTGGGAGGTGGGGGAACAGGGGAGTGGTGGCAGCTCAGTGGATACAGAGTTTCCGTTTTTCCGGCTGAATAAATTATAGTGATCTCTCATTCAATAATGCACCAAGAGTTAACACTATTGTACTATACATACACTTACAAATGGTTAAGATTATATATTTTATGGAATGTGGTTTTTACCACAATAATTAAAAAGAAGAGCCTGGCACAGTGCTGGCCATATAAAGGCTCAATAAATGTTTGCTGAAAATTTAAAAAGAAAAAAAAGGCCAGGCGCGGTGGTTCACCCCTGTAATCCCAGCACTTTGGGAGGCTGAGGTGGGAGAATTACTTGAGCCCAGGAGTTCGAGACCAGCCTGGGCAATGTGGCAAAACCCTGTCTCTCAAAAAAAAAGTATATTAAAAAAATTAGCCCGGCATGGTGGTGTGTGCCTGTAGTACCAGCTAGTTGGGAGACTGAGGTGGGAGGATCGCTTGAGCCTGGGAGGTCAAGGCTGCAGTGAGCTGAGATCGTGCCACTGCACTCCAGCCTGGGCAACAGAGCAAGACCCTGTCACAACAGAAACAAAATCTTGAGTTGTCTAGTCCTGGCCTCAGCCTCAGAATATTTTTTTCCGAACATGTTAGTTTTGTGGGTTGGGAATGCTGGCTTGATTTCCTCCTTTTTGCCTTTTGAGTGTGTGCAATTTATGGTATAGCTGGGAAATGTCAAAGTCAAGACATTTGTAGGAAAATCACATCACTTAGCCCCATCTCCTGTGCCGGATGAGTCCTGTGTGTGCGCTGGGTGACAATGGCTTTGAGTCTGTCAACTCCAGACTGAGGTCAGCTTTACACACCCATAGTTTCCAAAGTTGAAAACAGGCCTGCCTCAAACGGTACCTGCTAACATCTGGGGAGCCTTTTCAGCTTACGGAGCACCCCTGTATGTGTTTGTCTTAGTTCAGGCCATTTCCACCTTACCAGGCATCCAGAACCTTCTCCACACTTTGCCAACAGAGTTCGTTTGCAGAATTGAGACCTTAGTTAAGGTTTGTTGAGGTTTGTTGTTTGTTCCCACCCACATTCCCTTGAGATATAAATAGAAAAAAAAAAAAAAAGGAGGTTTCATGAGTAAGACAAGACATTTGAGCTACATCCACTTGATCCTTGAAAAGGAAATCTAAGAGGTTGTAACTATCACTTTTTCTAGCCTATATAAGGTAGGTCAGCAAGGTAGCAAAAGCCCATCTGTTGTTTTGCTCCTTCAGCTCTTTTTCCTGATTCTTCCTGGGGGGGAACCTAAAACGGTGAGTAACTGGTGGACCCACCAGACCCCAGACTCTTCTTCACTGCGTGCAGTGAGTAACTGGTGGGCCCACCAGACCCCAGACTCTTCTTCACTGCGTGCGGTGAGTAACTGGTGGGCCCACCAAACCCCAGACTCTTCTTCACTGCGTGCATTCGTACAAGGCTTAGGTGCTTAGACTCCTCTTTTCCCATGGCTTTGACACCTGGAAGGATTTTAGTCTCTGGGAGATGGGCTTTTCCTCCATCTGCTTCCGCCTTTCAGGACAGATAGCATGCCTTCTGCAGAATGTCTGCAAGCGGCCAAACTGTATCCTTTCCCCCGTGGAAATTGCAACATTGCATCTCTCGGGCTGGTGTAGGAAAATGCCAGTGCATTTGTAGCATGGTTTGTAGCTGCCTGTGGAAATGACTGATTATGTCAGTATAATTTTTATAAGAAAACGATTGAATCCTTCTTTAGGTCATGTTTTTTGTTTTTCTTTTTTCATTTCTGGCATATATTCAAAAGAAGGTTCTGAGATAAAAAGGGCTGGGGTCTTTTTGGTATCTGGTTTTAATTTGGATATTTTGTCCCGTCACTTAATACAAAACCATGCTTATCACATTTTAAAAATTCTAGACAGGCCTGGCTCGGTGGCTTACGCCTGTAATCCCAGCAACTTGTGAGGCCAAGGTAGGCAGATCACCTGAGGTCAGGAGCTCAAGACCAGCCTGGCCGACATGGCGAAACCCCGTCTCTACTAAAAACACAAAAATTAGCCAGGCGTTATAGTGCGCACCTGTCATCCCAGCTACTCGGAAGGCTGAGGCAGGAGAATCACTTGAGCCCAGGAGGCGGAGTTTGCAGTGAGCCGAGATGGTGCCACTGCACTCCAGCCTGGGCAACAGAGTCAGACTCCATTTCAATTGAAAAAAAAAATCTAGACACACATGCAGTTTCAGTGGGCCTGAGATGTGTTTCCCCTGGATGTGCACGTCCCTGCTTCTGGCTTATCACATCTCGTTTGTTCTGTGTGAGTAGGTAGAAAATGAGCATCACGGACGTGCTCAGTGCTGACGACATTGCAGCAGCCCTCCAGGAATGCCAAGGTAGAGGGGACATGGGGTGGGATGGGATTTCCTCACAGCTTTGCACCTTCAGCAAAGCAACACAAAATCAAAATGTAGGCCAGGCAGCCAGATGCAGTGGCTTACACCTGTAATCCCAGCACTTTGGGATGCCGAGGCAGGTAGATCACAAAGTCAGGAGTTCGAGACCAGCCTGGCCAAGATGGTGAAACCCCACCTCTACTAAAAATACAAAAAAAATTAGCTGGGCGTGGTGGTGGGTACCTGTGATCCCAGCTACTTGGAAGGCTGAGGCAGAGAATTGCTTGAACCCGGGAGGCGGAGGTTGCAGTGAGCTGAGATCGCACCACTGCCCTCCAGCCTGGAAGACAGAGCAAGATTCTGTCTCCAAAAAAAAAAAAAAATGTAGACCAGGCATGGTGGCTCACATCTGTAATCCCAACACTTTTTGGAGGCCAAGGTGAGAGGACTGTTTGGGCCCAGGAGTTTGAGACCAGCCTGGGCAACATAGCAAGGCTCCATCTCTACAAAATAAAATTAAAAACTAGCAGGGCATGATGGCATGCGCCCGTGGTCCCAGCTACTCAGGAGACTGAGGTAGGAGGATCACTCAAGCCCAGGAGGTTGAGGCTGTGGTGAGCTATGATCACTACACTGCACTCCGGCCTGGACGACAGAGTGAAACTCTGCATCTAAATAAATAAATAAATAAATAAGAGCTTGGCTGGAAAGTTCGTGGAATTGGAGAAGAAAACTACTGTTTATTAGATAACTAAAATTATAGAGATCTGGGATCTGAGCACACAATTACACTTCTGTAAGACAAAAGAAACCTACAAAACATGAAAGCAAGAAATCACTGAAGGGCCAGGTGTGGTGCTCACGCCTGTAATCCCAGCACTTCCAGAGGCCAAGGCCAGTGGATCACTTGAGGTCAGGAGTTCAGGACCAATCTGGCCAGCATGGCAAAACCCTGTCTCTATCCAAAATACAAAAATGAGCTGGGCATGGGGGTGCACGCCTGTAATGCCAGCTACTCGGGAGGCTGAGGCAGGAGAATCACTTGAACTCAGGAGGCAGAGATTGTAGTGAGCCGAGATCATGCCACTGCACTCCAGCCTGGGTGACAGAGTGAGACTCTGTCTCAAAAAAAAAGAAAGAAAAAAAAAAAAAAGAGAAAGAAATCACCAAAGGCCGTTTAGCCTGTTGAAATCCAGTGATTGCATTTCCCCCTACCAATTAGACCAGGGATGTTGGGGGCTCGGCTACACAGCCTGTGAAGTGGGCCAGGGGGAGGGAGAGGCATAGAGGAGAGGAGGAGGGAAAAGGGAAATGGACAAAGCCAACTGGAGGAGGGAAGGCTGGGGCAGAGGGGACATGGGATGCCATCACAGAGCCATCAAGTCTTGGCTGTCCCAAAATCTTGGACCAGTTGAGCATCCCCGTAGCTCAGGGATATTGTTGAAGTATTTTTAATCATCTGTGTTTTCAGTACCTTGGCCCCAGTATAGAATGTGATCCAATGAGTGTCAGAATAACCCATTCTCTGTTCTTCAGACCCAGACACTTTTGAACCCCAAAAATTCTTCCAGACGTCAGGCCTCTCCAAGATGTCAGCCAGTCAGGTGAAGGACGTTTTCCGGTTCATAGACAACGACCAGAGCGGGTACCTGGATGAAGAGGAGCTTAAGTAAGCTTTGTCCTGAGTCTGTCTGGTACCCGGCACTGCTGGGTGGCCCTGGGGTGCAATGGGGGCCAGGATGCTGAGTATTTCTTCAATGGCCAGCCTCAGTGTTGGTCATTCAGCCAAGCATCATTAAAGCAAAGGATATGACTCAGTTGACCACACATCTACCCAGGCAAAGCCCTTAACACGGGCAGTGAAGACTGCAGGTGCAAAGATTCTTTTCTTTTTTTTTTTCTGAGACAGGATCTCGCTCTGTCACCCAGGCTGGAGTGCAGCGGGATGATCTCAGCTCCCTGCAGCCTCCGCCTTCCAAGTTCAAGTGATTCTCATGCCTCAGTCTCCCAAGTAGCTGGGATTACAGGTGCATGCCACCACGTCCAGCTAATTTTCGTATTTTGAGTAGAGATGGGGTTTCACCATGTTGCCCAGGCTAGTCTCAAACTCCTGGCTTCAAGTGATCCTCCTGCCTTGGCCTCCCAAAGTGCTGGGATTACAGGTGTAGGCCACCACACCCCGCCGCAAAGATTCTTTGCCGTAAGGGATGTCCTATGGCAAATGGACTTTAAAAAACTAAAACTTTGGCTAAACGTGGTGGCTCATGCCTGTAATTCCAGCTACTCAGAAGACTGAAGCACAAGAATCACTTGAAATCAGGAGGCAGAGGTTACAGTGAGCTGAGATCGTGCAGCTGCACTCCAGCCTGGGTGACAGAGAGAGACTCTGTCTCAAATAAATAAATAAATAAAAATTAAAAACACTAAAAGCTTAAAAATGGGCCAGGCACTGTGGCTCACACTTACAATTCCAGCCCTTTGGGAGGCTGAGGTGGGCGGATTACTTGAGTGAGCCCAGGAGTTCAAGACCAGTCTGGGCAACATGACAAAACCTTGTCTCTACAAAAAAATACAAATGTTGGCTGGGCGTGGTGGCTCAAGCCTGTAATCCCAGCACTTTGGGAGGCTGAGACGGGCGGATCATGAGGTCAGGAGATCGAGACCACCCTGGCGAACACGGTGAAACCCCGTCTCTACTAAAAAATACAAAAAAAAAAAAAAAAAAAAAAAAACCACTAGCCGGACGTGGTGGAGGGCGCCTGTAGTCCCAGCTACTCGGGAGGCTGAGGCAGGAGAATGGCGTAAGCCCAGGAGGTGGAGCTTGCAGTGAGCTGAGATCAGGCCACTGCACTCCAGCCTGGATAACAGAGCGAGACTCTGTCTCAAAAAACAAAACAAAACAAAACAAAAAAAAATGTTAGTGGGGCATGGTGGGGAGCACCTGTCGTCCCAGCTCCTTGGGAGGTTGAGGCAGAAGGATTCATTGAGCCCAGGAAGTTGAGGCTGCAGTGAGCCATGATGGTGTCACTGCCTTCCAGCCTGGGTGACGGAGCAAGACCCTGTCTCAAGAAAAACCCAAAAACCAAACCAAAACAAAAAAAAAACCCTTAAAAATGAAATGCCCACCATTGGTTTCTACAGCTTAAGGAAACCTCTGCTTGCTAAGACCTTGGCTAATTATTGCAAGTGCTGGAAACAGATGATTTACTTAAAGGAAAAACACAAGTGTAAACACAGAGATGCATGATCTTTCAGAAAATCCCCATGGATCTTTATTCTCCTGTAGGTTTTTCCTCCAGAAGTTTGAGAGTGGTGCCAGAGAACTGACCGAGTCAGAAACCAAGTCCTTGATGGCTGCTGCGGATAATGATGGAGATGGAAAAATTGGAGCAGAGGGTACGTCCGCGCCTGTACGTAGCATAAAACACTCTAGCTCAGGAAGCATCCGTGAGAGCTTGGGCTGTGAGATCCAACCAATGTGGCTTAAAATCTCCCTTTCTTAACCTTAACGAGCCTCAGTCTTCTCATCTGTAAAATGGGACTAAAGTAAGGATGCACATGATGTGTGTAAAAACCCTGGCATAATGCTCGGCAGGTGCTGTAGAAGCTGGTCACACTGGTCATTGTCTAGGAGCTGCAAAATATCCTTCACCTGACTAGAGGACTAGCTAGCCACCTGGCCAGTTATTTGCAAGATGCCGTAATGCACCCACATATAGCACAAGGAATTTCCACCAGTGGGGTTTGAACCCCTCAGAATAAGGGGAAGATTTACGTCTTCAGACCAGAGTCCACTGGCATGCGTAGGAAGGCCTCTTTGTTTTCAAGGGTTTAGACAAATATGTTTTATTGGACATTAGCCCGCCAAGTGGATAATATTAAACTGAGAACAAATAAGCCAACCTCATTTATTGCATCTTCCATAGGCAGAATCCTAGGTTTGAGCTTTAGCATACACTAGCACAGCTGTAGGACTATTTTCACTTGCTTTTGTCACGTTGCTAGCGCGCTTTTGAGCTACTTTGTGCCTGCCAACTCAGCAGAACGTATGGTGGTCCTTCTGGTGGTGCCAATTTGAAATTTAAAACTGCTATATTAGATGCTTATTTAAAAAAAAAAAAAAAAACCTGTTCAAAATTATACCACTATCACTTACTACACGGGAGTTAATGCAGATAGATAGCTCATAAAAACAGATTAGGTAAGGGGGGATTGACTTATTTAAACATAACCACGGGCTGGGCGTGGTGGCTCAAGCCTGTAATCCCAGCACCTTGGGAGGCCAAGGCGGGCAGATCCCCTGAAGTCAGGAGTTCAAGACCAGACTGAACAACATGGTGAAACTCCGTCTCTATTAAAAATATAAAAAATTAGCCGTGCGTGGTGGTGGGCGTCTGTAATCCTAGCTACTCGGGAGGCTGAGGCAGGAGAATCGCTTGAACCCAAGAGACGGAGGTTGCAGTGAGCCAAGATCATACCATTGCACTCCAGCCTGAGCAACAAGAGCGAAACTCTGTCTCAAAAAAAAAAAAAAAAGATAAACATAACCATGAAAGATTTCCAAATAAACAAAGCTTATCAATAAATATAAAGCAAATCCCCAGTTTTTTATATCAATCTGTAACGTCCATACCTTGTTATTATTATTATTATCCTTCTTTTAGTAACAGAAACTTTTGGAGGTAGGTTCACTGGAGGAGAGTCAGTTCAAAGTCCCACCCTATCAAATATATCCTAAAAATGCAATACCCAGCTACAGAATAGAGAAAGGAAACCTCCCCTTATTGTCTGAAATTGACCAGACGATAAGTTAAATGTTCACAGATGGCCACAATTATACTGAATTCATTCATTCATTCAAAATGAACGAATAGAAGTGATGGGCTTGACAAGTTCTAATTCAAAGGCCTCTATTGCAAAGCTGAAGATGTTTGTTAAATAAGATTATTCAGAGAAAGGGAACCCTGTGGACTCCCTCGAGATATAGTCATTGATACCCAGGTCTCCTCTCCTCTCCCCTCTCCTTTTTTTGAGATAGAGTCTGGCTCTGTCGTCCAGGCTGGAGTGCAATGGCACGATCTCAGCTCACTGCAACCTCCGTCTCCCGGGTTCAAGCGATTCTCCTGCCTTAGCCTCCCAAGCAGCTCGGATTACAGGCGTGCGCCACCACACCCAGCTAAGTTTTGTATTTTAGTAGAGACAGGGTTTCACCATTTTGGCCAGGATGGTTTCAATCTCATGACCCAATGATCCACCTGCCTCGGCCTCCCAAAGTGCTGGGATTACAGGCGTGAGCCACTGTACCCAGCCGGTTTTTCTTTCTTTTGTCCCCTCCAAGGGGGCCATGCCCATCATCTGACAATTTTCTTCACTTCCTTCCCTCTTTGGAATTCTCATTGGCCACGGCATGTCTGTAAAGAACCAAGCCACCTCCACTGACCCTGTTCTCACCTCTTCTGTTCTAGAATTCCAGGAAATGGTGCACTCTTAAAAGCCCCAGTGTCTGGAGAAAAGACAGAAAGGGATAATCACCTGGAAGGATTCCAAAGCCCTGGGAATGGGGAACCCCACATCCTACCCCTACCTAATTTGTTAATTTCCCGGAAACCTTCTGCAGTTTGCTCATCGTTTCAGCGAGGTCATGAGTCACTCACGACGTTCTTGGTGGTGGATGTGCCCTGACGACTTCTGTAAGCCCCCATCCCCCAACTGGCAATGCCTCTAAAAATCACCCAATAAAGACAGGCTTCTCATCATCTGCCGATGTGTGGGCGTGTTTTTTTCTCAGCACCACACTCAAGCAAGCTGGGACCAAGGGCTTTTCGTCAGATTTCTGGTCCCATCAAGCCTGAAGCGGGCCACGCTGGTGTTACGCTTGAGCAAACAAGGAAATCAGGTTTTGGAGGATTTTTTTGGTTGTTTCTTTAAAGTTACAAATAAATGCCATTGTCATGCTAGGATTTTTCTCAGCAAATCTTCTGACACTGAAATTAATAGAAAGGGATTTTAGCCAGCATAAAATCACTCTTTTTTTTTTTTTTTTGAGACGGAGTCTCACTCTGTCACCCAGGCTGGAGTGCAGTGGCTCAATCTTGGCTCACTTCAACCTCTGCCTTCCGAGTTCAAGCTGTTGTCCTGCCTCAGCCTCCCAAGTAGCTGGGATTACAGGTGCACACCACCACGCCCGGCTAATTTTTGTCTTTTTAGTAGAGATGGGGTTTCACCATGTTGGCCAGGCTGGTCTCAAACTCGTGACCTCAAGTGATCCGCCTACCTTGGCCTCCCAAAGTGCTGGGATTACAGGCGTGAGTCACTGCGCCCGGCCAATCACTCTTACCGGTGTGTTTTCTGCCATGTGTTAGTTAGAAAGCCACTTTGCTTTTAATTAAAACAAAACAGAACACGTGTCTGTAGCGGTCTGTAAAGCTCAGGAGAGACTTGCGTTTCCAGGTTAGTACAAACAGACCCATTTCCTCTTTATTATTTGTTTATTTATTTTGAGACAAGGTCCGGCTCTGTCGCCCAGGCTGTAGTGCAGTGGCATGATCTCAGCTCACTGCAACCTCTGCCTCCTGGACCCAAACCATCCTCCCACCTCTGCTTCCTGCGTAGCTGGGACTACAGGCATGCACCACCACACCCGGCTAACTTTGTTATTTTTGGTAGAGGTGAGGTCTTGCTATGTTGCTTAGGCTGATATCGAACTGCTGGGCTAAAGCCATCCTCCCACCTCAGCCTCCCAAAGTGTTGGGATAACAGGCCTGAGCCACCGCACCTGGCCTTACTTTTTATTGTTTATTTATTAGAGATGGTGGGGGAGGGTCTCACTATGTTGCTCAGGTTGGTTTGGAACTGCTGGTCTCAAGCCATCCTCCCACTTCAGCCTCCCAAATTGCTGGGATTGCAGGTGTGAGCCACCACAGACTCATTTTCAAGTCTTTTTTCTTCTTTGTTTTGAGACAGTCTCACTCTGTCACCCAGGCTGGAGTACGGTGGCATGATCTCGGCTCACTGCAACCTCTGCCTCCCAGGTTCAAGCGATTCTCCTGCCTCATCCTCCCGAGTAGCTGGGATTACAGGTGCCTGCCACCATGTGCGGCTAATTTTGTATTTTTAAAGACAGGGTTTCACCATATTGGCCAGGCTGGTCTCGAACTCCTGATCCCAGGTGATCCACCCGCCTAGGCCTCCCAAAGGATTCCAACCCAATCTTAGGCATGACCACCATACCTGGCCATCTTCTTCTTCTTCTTCGAGAAACAAGCTCTCAAAAAAAAAAAAAAAAAAAAAAAAAAAAGCTAGTGAGAGAGAGAGAGAAACAAGCTCTCAGAGAGGCTCACCTGCTCTCACCCATCCTTTGACAGCTCCCCCTTCTCTTTCTCAGCCACTGGTTTCCTGGCTCTAAGGCAATTCACCTGAGCCCAGTACACCTAGACTCGCCTTGGCATTTGAGGCTAGCCTCCGGGGTTCTGTTACAAGGGCTGTCATTAGGGCTGGGCAGTCTCAAGCCAGGAAATTCTCACCAGGCTGGTTTCCAGGTGGCACATGAAAGCTCTTCTCTCTGGCTAACCCTGCAAGTGGAGGACTCCTGGGAACAATTGGGGCATTTTCTGGAGAGCTGGTGTAAAAGCTCACACTTTTTACTAAACCCTCCACCTCACAAGAGGTCCGGGGCTCTTCCAGATTGCTTCTGGCACACTAACCAGCTTAGTGGTTTTTGAACTCTGTTTTCCGGAGGGTCATGTTAAATGTAGTTCCTCAAAGTATGGGGCACATACTAGTAGGGGGCCTCAGGATGACTTTAGGGGGACAGGGACAAACTTTTATTTATTTTTACAGTATCACTCTCAGCATAGTGACTTTTTGTTTTGTTTTGTTTTTTGAGTCAGAGTCTTGCTCTGTTGCCCAGGCTGGAGTGCAGTGGTTCACTGCAACCTTCGCCTCCTAGGTTCAAGCGATTCTGCTGCCTCAGTCTCCTGAGTAGCTGGGATTACAGGCATGCACCACCACGCCCAGCTAAGTTTTGTATTTTTAGTAGAGAAGGGGTTTCACCACGTTGGCCAGGTGGGTCTTGAACTTCTTTTTTTTTTTTTTTTTTGAGACGGAGTCTTGCTCTGTCGCCCAGGCTGGAGTGCAGTGGTGCCATCTCTGCTCACTGCAAGCTCCGCCTCCTGGGCTCACGCCATTCTCCTGCCTCAGCCTCCCGAGTAGCTGGGACCACAGGCGCCCGCCACCTCGCCCGGCTAGTTTTTTGTATTTTTTAGTAGAGACGGGGTTTCACCGTGTTCGCCAGGGTGGTCTCGATCTTCTGACCTCGTGATCCGCCCGTCTCGGCCTCCCAAAGTGCTGGGATTACAGGCTTGAGCCACCGCGCCTGGCCAGGTCTTGAACTTCTAACCTCAGGTGATCCGCCCACCTCGGCCTCCCACAGTGCTGGGATGACAGGCGTGAGCCACTGCACCTGGCTGAGCCTTGATTCTTAAAACAATCCACATTTTGCCTTCACCGCCACACCATACACTGGTATATTCTGATCTGCTATTTTCTTTTCACTGCACCAGCCATCCCCAGCTAAGGATTCTTTGTCTCATCAACAGTTCTAAATGGGTGATTCTGTCGTTCCATGGGGCTTCTGACCACCACAGACACCTCAAAGAAACAACGTGGATGATAACGCTTTTTAAATCACAGTTGTGAGTTTTTCATGGACCAAGAACTCTTACCCACTGCAGCTGCCAAGACAACCTCACCCTAATCTAGGTTAAGAGCATGGATTTCTCTCTCTCTCTCTTTTTTTTTTTTAATAGAGATGGCGGGCGGGGGGGGGGGGGTCTCACTATGTTGGCCAGGGTGGTCTTGAACTCCTGGCCTCAATCAGTCCTCCCACCTGGGCCTCTGAACATGCTGGGATTACAGGCATGAGCCATACGCCCGGCCTAATTTCTCTTATTTCTTTTCTGTCAATCAGGAGGGCACCTGAATAGGAAAAATGACTAAAGAGGGTTATATGGAGCCCCCAGGGGACACTGTGTCATTAAGTCTTACATAGCAAGACCCATCTCTACAAAAATAAACTAGTGCCCCAAGAGGTTTCCTCCTAGTCACAGGTGGAATTAAATGCTCCAAGAGCGTTCCCCAAATCCAAACAACACAATTAAAAACTGCTGTGAGTAAAGCCAAGCTCATTAGGATTGGATTAGGTCAAGACTATTAGGCCTGACTGTCTTAGGGAAAATGCTTAGATGTATATAAAGGGAGAAATAGCCAGAAATTTTCTTTTTCTTTTCTTTTTTTGAGTCAGAGTCTCGCTCTGTTGCCCAGACTGGAGTGCAGTGGTGTAATCTCAGCTCATGCAACCTCCACCTCCTGTGTTCAAGCAATTCTCTTGCCTCAGCTTCCCGAGAGCTGGGATTACAGGTGCACGCCACCACACCCAGCTAATTTTTGTATTTTTTGTAGACACAGGGTTTTGCTATGTTGGCCAGGCTGGTCTCAAACTCCTGGCCTCAATTGATCCACCTGCCTTAGCCTACCCAAAGCGCTGAGATTACAGGCGTGAACCACTGTGCCCAGCCGGATTTTCTATAGGTAGAATTTCAGTTGATTATTCATAAATTTTATTCTACTGTTTCAAAAGTACAATTCAAATGGACAATTATTTTTGTCCATTTCAAATAACAGTACACTACTTTTTCATTCTTCCAACCCGATCTTAGGGACTCATTTCAGAGTCTCTGTCAACAGCCAATAAGCAGCAATAATGAAGCACTGTCTCTAACACCCAAGAAGTGCCAGGTGGTACGCTTACATGAAACCTGATAATCTCGTCTTTACGCATACCGAATTTTAATTATGTTATTTGGATTCTGAGTATGCTCTGCTGAGGTTGAGGGGGGATTTACTCCACCTGTGCATACAAGTAAAACTCTTTGGGGATTAGAAAAAAAAATTTTTAGAGATGGGGTCTTGCTATGTTGCCTAGGCTGTAGTGTGGTGATGCAAACATAGCTCACTGCAGCCTCCAACTCCTGAGCTCAAATGATTCTCCTGCCTTAGCCTCTCAAGTAGCTGGGACTACAGGTGGTCACCACTGCACCCAGCTAAGTTTTGAATTTTTTTATAGAGATAGGGTCTTGCTATGTTGCCAGGGGTGGTCTGGAACTCCTAACCTCAAGTGATCCTCCCAGCTGAGCCTCCCAAAGTGCAGAGATCACAGGCATGAACCACCATGGCCAACCTCTTTGCACATCTGAGCATATTAATTAATTAGCACTTTTTTATTTAGTTGTTATTTTTCTAAGTTTGCATTTTGTTTTAAAAAATTAGCATTTCCAAGTCTTTGATGGGAAGTATAATTTGAAAATAATTTTTTTAAGTTACCCGAGTTGAGTCATTACATAAATTTCATACAAATTTCCTATTGAACATGTATCTCACAATGAAAAGAATAAAAGGAGATGTAGTAAAATGATAATACTAGTTATCGCCAGCTGGGAGGAGTACAGAACAGTGAGGTAAGACTGGAGCCTTTATAAAAGTGCAGCATGGGCCAGGTGCATTGGCTCACGCCTCGGCCTCCCAAAGTGCTGGGGGCTGAGGCGGCTGGATCACCTGAGGCCAGGAGTTAGAGACCAGCCTGGCCAACATGGTGAAACCCCGTCTCTACTAAAAGTACAAAAATTAGCCAGGTGTGGTGGCAAGCACCTGTAATTCCAGCTACTTGGGAGGCTGAGGCAGGAGAATCGCTTGAACCCAGGAGGTGGTGGTTGCAGCAAGCTGAGATCACACCACTGCCACTCCAGCCTGGGTGACAGAGACAGACTCCATCTCAAAAAAAGAAAAAAAGAAAAAGCAACATGGTAACTAGAGAAAATGAAGGAAAAACATTAAAATTAAAAAGACCAGTCTGGACAACATAGGGAGACCCTGTCTCTAAAAAAAAACTTAAAAATTAGCTGAGTGTGGTAGCATGCCCCTGTGGTCCCAGCTACTCGGGAGGCTGAGGTGGGAGGATCCCTTGAACCTGGAAGTTGAGGCCACAGTGAGCCATGTTCACTCCACTACATTCCAATCTGGGTGACGGAGCGAGACCCTGTCTCAAAAATAAATTAATAAAATAAATAAAATGAAAAGAGATGCAGAGTTTGCCCAATTATTATCACTAAACCAAAGTAGTAATAAATTTTTTTTTTTTGGAGACAGAGTTTTGCTCTGTTGCCCTGAGGCTGGAGTGCAGTAGCGTGATCTTGGTTCACTGCAACCTCCACCTCCCAGGTTAAAGTGATCTTCCCACCTCAGTTTCCCAAGTAGCTGGCATTATAAGCGCCCACCACCATGCCCAGCTAATTTTTGTATTGTTACTTGAGTTGGGGTTTCACCATATTGGCCAGGCTGGTCTCAAACTCCCAATCTCAGGTGATCCACCCCCCTCAGCCTCCCAAAGTGCTGGGATTACAGGCATCAGCCACCGCACCTGGCCCAAAGTAGTAATAAATTCTGATTTCAAAAAAATCTGTCATGCCACGAGTGTGTCCCACACGCAAAGTAAGGAAAGCTTGGCATGCCGTTCTGTTCCCAAAATTTCTATTCATTGTTTGACTCGTTTGTATGTCTTTTTATGTACTGAAGGAAAATGTTAAATATAACATACCCCAAATGATATCAAAACTCTAGAGAAAATTCTAACAATCCAGAAAAGGGATTGACAAACATACAGCCAACTTTATCTTTGTGCTTGCCTTCTCTATTTTTACCTAATTTGCAGATGACCACAGGTCTGCCTCAAGAGAGCTTGTTCTCAGCACCCAAACGATGCATGTTGACTTTGCTGTTGCTGAGACAGAGTTTCGCTCTTGTTGCCCAGGCTGGAGTGCAACAGTGCAATCTCAGCTCACTGCAACCGCCGCCTCCCGGGCTCAAGCGATTCTCCTGCCTCAGCCTCCCGAGTAGCTGGGATTACAGGCATGCGCCACCACGCCTGGCTAATTTTGTATTTTTAGTAGAGACGGGGTTTCTCCATGTTGGTCAGGCTGGTCCCCATCTCCCGACCTCAGGTGATCCGCCCACCTTGGCCTCCCAAAGCGCTGGGATTACAGGCGCGAGCCGCCGCACCCGGGCATATGCTGACTTTGAAATGAAAGTCTATGGCCAGGTGTGGTGCCTCACACTTGTAATCCCAACACTTTGGAAGGCCAAAGTTCAAGGATCACTTAAGCCCAGGAGTTTGAGACTAGCTTGGGCAACATAGCAAGATCCTGTCTCTACAAAAAATGTAAAAGTTAGCTGGGTGTGGTGGCGCAGCTGTAGTCCCAGCCATTCAGGAGGACGCCTTGGCCCATGGAGGTGGAGGCTGCAGTGAGCTGTGATCGCACCACTGCACTCCAGTCTGGGTGACAGACCAAGACCCTATCTCAAAAAAAAAAAAAAAAGAAATAAAAAAGAAAGAAATGAAGGTCTAGATTGCAACGTAGGTCATAGAGCTGAAAAAACAAGCATCCTGTTATTTTCCCTAATTGCTTATAAAACAGGACTGGAACGGTGGCTTTTATTTTGACTATTTTTACTTAATTATAATTTTGCCTTATAGTTTGGGAGAGTAGTTCATATTTTGGTAGAACGTGATTTTGTTTTTGTTTTTGTTTTTGAGATGGAGTCTCACTCTGTCACCAGGCTGGAGTGTGGTGGCACAATCTCGGCTCACTGCAACCTCCACCCGCCGGGTTGGCAATTCTCCTGCCTCAACCTCCCAAGTAGCTGGGATTACAGGCACCTGCCACTACACCTGGGTAATTTTTGTATTTTTAGTAGAGATGGGGTTTCACCACTTTGGCCAGACTGGTCTTGAACCCCTGACCTCAGGTGATCCACCCACCTTGGCCTCCCAAAGTGCTGGGATTACAGGCGCGGAGCCACCACAACAACAGCCTCGGCCCAGAACATGCCATGATCTAAACCAGCTTTGTGTGTTTGTTTTGGCAGTATCGTATACTAAAATTGGAACAATACAGAGATTGGCATAAAAATAAAAATTGAAAACCAGCTTTGTGAATGTTTAGTGGCTGAGACTAATAAGAATTACAAAATACTTCAAACATTATCTAGTATTTTGCTTTTAGCATCTGTACATTATGAAGCATTTATAGGCTCTTGTATTTACAAAATACTATGAAGTAGGATTTGTAAATACTTTTTGTAAATACTATTTTAGTACTACTAATTAGTAAATACTAGTCATTTGTAAAATACTAAGTATTTTACCATTTAGCACTACTACATAATTGCACAAATCTGTAATTAATTAGTATTTTGTAATAGTTATTTGCTAAGTAATTGCCACTAGTAAATATGTTAGCATTTTGTAAGTAATTATTTGCTGGCACTGCTACACAGTAAACACTTCTTCCCTATTTTGTAAGTAGTCGTTTCATAAGTACTGCTACATTGTGCAAACACTTCCCATATTTGTAAGTAGTCATTTGGTTAAGTATGGCTATTCAGTAAATGTTTTTAGTATTTTGTGGTAGAAGTCATTTGCTAAGTACTGCTACACAGCAAACATCTCTTCATATTTTGTAAGTAGTCAGTTTGCTAAGTACAGTTATTCAGTAAATGTTTTAGTATTTTGTAGGTAGTCATTTGCTAAGTACTGGATATCCTCAGTTAAATGCTTTAGTATTTTAGGTAGCTGCTTCATTAAGTAGTGCATTCTAGGTAAAGACTTAGTAGCTGCATTTACAGGAACCTCTCTGACTTGGAACCTCTCTGACAAAGTCA
>NC_044979.1:142221976-142222582 GCF_008728515.1 Papio anubis
GGCCTCCCAAAGTGCTGGGATTACAGGCGTGAGCCACCGCGCCCGTCCAGAACATGATCTTAAAACCAGCTTTGTGTGTTTGCTTTGGCAGCACGTATACTAAAATTGGAACAATACAGAGATTGGCATAAAAAAATAAAAATTGAAAAACCAGCTTTGTGAATGTTTAGTGGTTGAGACTAATAAGAATTATTAAAATACTTCAAACATTATCTAGTATTTTGCTTTAGCATCTGTACATTATGAAGCATTTATAAAATTTTGTATTTACAAAATACTATGAAGTAGGATTTTGTAAATACTTTTTTGTAAATACTATTTTGTAAGTACTACTAATTAGTAAATACTTCAGTCATTTGTAAATACTAAGTATTTTACCATTTAGCACTACTACATAATTGCACAAATCTGTAATTAATTAGTATTTTGTAATAGTTATTTGCTAAGTACTGCTACTCAGTAAATATGTTAGCATTTTGTAAGTAGTCATTTGCTAAGTACTGCTACACAGTAAACACTTTCCTATTTTGTAAGTAGTCGTTTGCTAAGTACTGCTACACAGTAAACACTTCCATATTTTGTAAGTAGTCATTTGCTAAGTATGGC